>NW_025423291.1:0-216255 GCF_020497125.1 Mauremys mutica
AATTCCATATATTAATCTCAATTTATACCAATGTATCTAAGATAAGCGACTGCCCTTAAATGTGCCAAGTTTTGGCCGTGAAGAAAGCCTTACCTGTTAGAACTGTTGGCCCAATCATGCAGTCCTTACTCAGGCAAAAGTTTCATTAACTTAAGTTGGAGTTTTGCCTGAACAAGATCTACAGGACTGGCCCCTCCAAGCACCTAAAACAGATTTTTCAAATGGAAATACACCTCTACCTCAATATAACGCTGTCCTCGGGAGCCAAAAAATCTTACCGTGTTATAGGTGAAACTGCGTTATATTGAACTTGATTTGACCCGCCGGAGCGCACAGCCCTGCCCACCCCGGAGTGCTGCTTTACCGTGTTATATCCGAATTCGTGTTATATCGGGTGGCGTTATAACGGAGTAGAGGTGTCTTTCTGGATGCATCATTAACACAGTTCTAAATATGTAGATGAATATCTCAGTACAGATCTTAAATGCAGAAGGTACATATAACATTTTGTTCTTTTCTTTGAACCACCAGCAAAAAAATGCCTTCAATTAATATCTGAGTGAAGAAACTGTGTGATTTTCAAATATTTATAAAAGGTCATTTGTTCTGAATGTTTCACTCATGATATATGGCCTAATCTTGCTCCCACAACAGTCAATAGAAAGACTTAGCTTCAATGGCAGCTGGATTAGGTTCTTACACATGTGGAAGTAGAGCAAGAGTCAGACTAGCTGTAACCCTAATAACGTGAGATTTGGGGAAGCGAGGATTGTGTGAGGCGAGTGGGAAAGAACTATGTGAGAAGTTGTTGCGACCTTGTGTCGATAATGAGGAATGCAGACTGGCGTCTAAATAGAAGTGAGAAAAATAAGATATCAAGATGGCCTACGTATAAACAAAATGCAGCTGTTGCTTATTATTGTCTGTAACAAAAAGTATAAATGCTGCTGGAATTGTTTACCTGGAGAGAGACCTGCCTAGGAGGGGGAAACCCTGTATCCTAGCGCACTCCCTCCCTCTATGCAATTGCTTGAAATAATAAAGTATCTGACTTTGCTGCACCCAACCAAAAAGTAAGAACTAAGTTTTTCTCCGACACACAATAATGCAAGATTATGTATTAATTTAAAAGATATTCGAGTTTTACACATAGGGAATGTTTTTAATCCTTACCATTTGAGCAATCTACACCTGTCCAGTTAGGGTCACAAGTGCAGGTACCACTTTCTTGAAGGTATGTCCCATGACCAGAGCACTGGTCTGGACACATTGTCTTCAGTATTTCACAGTTACTACCACACCATCCTGGATTACAGCGGCACTCTCCATGGATACACACACCATGACTGGAACAGGCTGGGTCTAAGCAATCAGCTGGAGAGAAAAAAAATACTCTTTAATATGTTATTATTAACAATTACAATAGCAGCAATTATCATCCAAGGATTTTAAGCACTTTCTGAATTAATTAAAAAACTCGTGTGAGGTAAACAGTACTACACTCATTTAACAACAAACAGTAAATGGAGATATGAGGCGATGAGGCAAATCACAATGTTATGTAATGAGTCAGTGGAAGAACAGAGAGTAGAACTCATGAGTCCTGAGGTGGCCTCTAGCCCACCTGCTTTATAATTATAATAATTGGAGATATACCACTCTCCTAGAACTGGAAGGGACCTTGAAAGGTCATTGAGTCCAGCCCCCTGCCTTTGCTAGCAGGACCAATTTTTGCCCCAGACCCCTAAATGGCCCCCCTCAAGGACTGAACTCACAACCATGGGTTTAGCAGGCTAATGCTCAAACCACTGAACTATCCCTCCCAGCCCCATAAAATCAATTTGATTGAGGAGGGGAAATGGTGCTTTTTCCTCCTAAAAAAATAAATAGAAAATGACCTCCACTTTACAGCACACCAGAATGAATACGTATACATCTCTAAAATAAAAAAAAAGCATAATTTTTCAATGCGATGCATTTCAATCAGCATTTTCAACTGTTAAGTCTTTATAAAAATGTTGGTGGGAAAGACCATATGCAATAGAGTAACAATTTCTTCTACAATGTGAAAAATCACGATGTCTGTTCTAACAGTCAGCTTTTCTAGTGCTTCCCTCTTAGCTGATGTCAGACAGATAAAATAAATCTAGTTTTAATATGCTGAAATTATTAGACAAAACCTGCTGAAAGCAAAATATCTAGCAACCAGAATATTTTAGGATGCTTAATATAAGGTGAACAATTTGCCAGCACATGGCTTCACTGGGCCAGATTTTCAGCTGGTGCAAATTGACATGGCTCCAGTGAAATCAATAGTGTTATGCTGATTTACACCAGCTGAAAAATCTGACCCACTATGTTGTAATCTGAAATTTTAGAAACATTACCAGTGATGAGCTGCCAAAATCTTAACAACTGGCTCCCTCCCCACAAGGGGGTCGTGACCCGTTCCCACTCCCCGGGACTCCTGTCCCATCCACTCCCCTTGGCACCGGGTCAGGCCAAGCTCACAGCCTTGACGGCCCTGCCGGGACCCCTGCCCCCGCCACCCCCTTCCCTGTCCCCTGACTGCCCCCCGCCGCCCCATCCAACCCTTCCTCTCATTACTGATGGCCCCTGCCCCATCCAACCATCCCTTCTCCCTGCCCCGACTGCCCCTGAATCCCCTGCCCCTGACTGCCTCCCACTACCCCATCCAACCCCCCCTCCTTCCTGACTGCTCCCCCGGGACTCTTGCCCCCATTCAACCCCCCTGTTCCCTACCCTCTGACCGCCCCAACCCCTATCCACCCCCCCGAACTCCCCACCCTCTATCCAACCCCTCCTCCCCACACACACACTCCCTGCCCCCTTACCGCACTGCCTGGAGGTGGCTAGTGGTGCTACAGCCATGCTGCCCGGCTGGAGCCGGGCCACGCTGCCGCCACAGAGTGCCTGGAGCACCGGGTCAGGCCAAGCTCGCAGCCCCCCTGCTTCCCGCAGATCAACTGTTCACACGGGAAGCCTGGGAGGGCACAGAAGCAAGTGGCGGCTTTGCACTCAGGCCTAGGGAGGCAGAGGCAGAGCAGAGGTGAGCTGGAGCAGGAAGCGGTTCCCCTGCGCCCCCCCCCGGGTTACCTGCTGTGACACGAGTGGTCTCCCCACCTCAGCTCCGTCTCCACTTCACTGGGCCTGAGCGCGAAGCCGCCGCCCCGTATCTCCGCCCTCCCAGGCTTCCGTGCGAACAGCTGATTAGTTGGAAGCGGGGGGGGGCTGCAAACTCGGCATGGGGGAAGCGGGATGGAGCGTTCAGGGGAGGAGGCCAGGGTGGAGCAGAGGTGAGCTGGAGTGGGAAGCGGTTCCCCTGCATGCCCCCCCCCAGGTTACCTGCTGCCGCGTGGGCAGCCCCCCTGCCCCAGCTCACCTCAGCTCCATCTTTGCCTCGCTGGGCCTGAGCGCGAAGCTGCCGCCCCACTTCTCCACCCTCCCAGGCTTCCCGCACGAACGGCTGATTCGTGGGAAGCGAGGGGGAGCTGCAAGCTTGGCATGGGGGAAGCAGGAAGCGGGGCAGAGCGTTCGGGGGGGAGGCGGAGTGGAGGTGAGCTAGGGCCGGGGGGCGGGGCGGGGAGCTGGAGCACCCACGGGGGTCGGCTAATGTACTCAGGAGGAGCGGCCGCTCCCCCTGCTCCCCCCCAGCTATGCTCCTGGGTCACTTCAACTTACTGGTTGTTAAATTTAGAAGCCTGCACAGGACAACCAGTTCTAAAAGGGCTTCTAAATTTAACAACCGGTTCCCGCGAACCGGTGCAAACTGGCTCCAGCTCACCACTGGACATTACTGTAGATGCCTGGGTAAATATTTCATTTACCTTCTTCACAGTTTTCTCCTTTGTACCCAGAGTTGCAGGCACAAGAACCCATGATACAGATCCCACGGCCCCCACACTGAAGATCAATACACTGGGTGGCAGGCACATCACACTCTGTACCCTTCCAACCGCTGAAACAGAGACAGCGCCCTTTGGAATACTGCCCGTTGCCACAACACAATACTGGGCAGGCTGCTGTGAAATAAAACACGACAGAAGAATTAACAAAACTCTTTTCAGTCAAGCTTTGGGAAAAAAGGAACATGTATGAAACAAGTTGCATGCCAGTTTCTTTTCCTTGGTAGATTAGTAATGACTCGTCTTTCTGCAGTTTATTTATTTTAATGTAAGAAAAGAATTTGGTTGAGATACCTCTTGAACAATCAGGGCCCAGAAATCCAGGAAAACAATGGCATGATTCAGAAACACACTCTCCATTTCCATGGCAATTTCAGTGGCTTTCCACTCAGGGCCGGCTTTAGGAAGTACGGGGCCCGATTTGAACAGTTTCGACAGGGCCCCAGCAAGGATGACCAAAAAAACAACAACACACACTTGGGGCTTGTACTCCATGGGTGGCCCTCCAAGTCTTCGGTGGCACTTCAGCAGTGGGTCCTTGGGTTTAAGCATTGGCCTGCTAAACCAAGGGCTATGAGTTCAATCCTTGAGGGGGCCATTTAGGGATCTGGGGCAAAAATCTGTCTGGGGGTTGGTCTTGCTTTGAGCAGGGGGTTGAACTAGAACCTTCTGAGGTCCCTTCCAACCCTGATATTCTATGATTCACTCGCTCTGGGTCTTCGGCTGCACTGAAGGACCTGGAGCGCCACTGGGTAAGTAAAAAAAGTGCCTCTGGCCAGGGAAGGGATTCTTAGCCACTTCCTCCCCAGGCAGCCCTGTCACAGGGCCCGATTCAGGAGAATTGATGGAATTGGCCTAAAGCCAGCCCTGATTCCACTACAGACTCTGAAAGAAAGAGTAAGAACAAAAATTCATCCAGACTTCTACCATAATACTAAAGTACAACAGAAGGTGTCTATCATCTCATTCTAAACTTCTAAACCACTAGTTACTGACAGCAAATTAAGGTAAGGTACTTACAGAACCATGTATGTTGTTTGTTTAGTGATTGTAAGTAAATAGTGGCTAATTTCCTGTAATTAATGCTTGTGGTATCCTATTACACTTTGTTAGAACAAGAAGCTCAAGATTTAAACAGTAAAATGATAGTTACTTTATGCTCATAATACTGCCTAATGCTACTTAATGAACATTTCAAAAAAGCATCGTCCTTTGTGAACCACACATCATGGGAGGCTTTCATACTTCAATTACTAAACTATTAAAATACATTTTCTATATCTTTTGTTGAGTGATGAAAAAAACATAATAAATTCAACATTAGTGAAAACAACCCAGAGTATTTAACTCAGAAAACTCATCTCTGGTTTTAACAGAATGCTCAGATTGCAGCGTTTGGTGAAAACTTCGGAGATTGTGCTTACCTATAGCAATGGTATTAAAAGACACCTGCTCTGCATTTTTCCCATCATTATAAAAAGCCAGATGCCAGATTCCAGAATCCAAATACTGGATAAAACCTGCCTCATGGAGACTGATAGACCTTGTCTGTTGGCCTGCTCTCTCTGACTCAAGCAGGTTGCGCTGTTGTCTTGCGATCAACCTGCTACCATCAAGGAGTTCCACAAAGTCATACTACAAGGGAGGAATGTGCAAAGGGTTTATTATCCACTTATTGCTCTTTTTAGTTACCGTTTGCATATTTTTTTCTATAATTTAGCAGTTATGAAATGTGCCAGCCCCAGAAACTGCAGTTGCATATTCCTTCACAGAACAAATAGTACAGAGAGTGGCAGTGCAAACTTCTCCACAATCTCATATAATATGCATTCAGCTTGACCTGGAGAGATCCCTTCTAGAACAGAGAAGATAAAATCTCAGGCTATGTCTACATGGCCCCACAATTCGACTATGGGGGTGTGAACTGAAGCCTGCATTAGCATGTGGTGTTGTAACGCCCCCGTGTGGACGCTTGCTGGCATAAACGAAAGCAGGGGTTCTCAAACTTTTGTACCCGTGACCCCTTTCACATAGCAAACCTCTGAGTGTGGCCCCCCCCCCAATAAATTAAAAACTTGGTTTTTATATTTAACACTATTATAAATGCTGGAGGCAAAGCGGGGTTTGGGGTGGAGGCTGACAGCTCAGGACCCACCATGTAATAGCCTTGTGACCCCCTGAGGGATCCTGACCCCCAGTTTGAGAGCCCCTGAATTAAAGGACTATGTTAATGTGAATGAAATACCTTTCAGTTTACAATTGCAGCATCCACATGGGGGAGGTACAGCACAACATGCTAGTGTGTGCTACAGGTCTCACGCCCCCCGCCCCCACGCCATAGTCCAAACTGCAGAGCCATGTAGACAAGCTCCCAGTGTTTGTCCGTTCTTTCACTCCTCTTGATGAGATTTCTAAGGAGAATGCCAAGTAATGCCAATTATCATGTGATATTGACACCTGACCACCAATTCATTTAACATTAATTTGCAGAACAAAAATGTCAGATGAGGTTAGCTTGCAGTCACAATCTGCAGATTTGAGCTGGCCACCTGCAGGTGAAAGACTCATTCCATATTGACTGTGCCATATAAATTAACTAATAAGAATATCCTGCCCCAATCCATTACCCTTTGCTGCTTCTTTTGTTTCACAATCCAAGGTATGTTCTCTGTTGGTGTAATTCCACTGACTTCAATAGAGATACTACTGCAGAAAATATAGCCTTACACATAGGCGGCAGGTTTGTATAATTTTTGGTGGGGCCCAAAATGGTGGTGCCCCCCCGCTCCCGCCCTGTAAGCCGATATAAAATGAAGCTACAACGCGTCAGTGCCACAAGATTACAAGGGCTCCGGGAATCAGAGGGCTCTGGGCTGTCTGCTGCGGCGGGGAGCCCAGAGCCTTTTAAATCCCAGCCGCAGCCGGGAATCAGAGGGCTCTGGGCTGTCTGCTGCGGCGGGGAGCCCAGAGCCCTTTAAATCCCAGCCGCGGCCGGGAATCAGAGGGCTCTGGGCTGTCTGCTGCGGCGGGCAGCCCAGAGCCTTTTAAATCCCAGCCGCCGCCGGGAATCAGAGGGCTCTGGGCTGCCTGCAACCGCGGGGAGCCCAGAGCCTTTTTAATCCCAGCCGCAGCCGGGAATCAGAGGGCTCTGGGCTTCCCGCTGCAGCAGGCAGCCCAGAGCCCTCTGATTCCCAGCCACGGCTGGGATTTAAAGGGCTCTGGGCAGCCCCGGCGGCGGCGGCGGCAGCGGCGGGGGGCGCTCCAAGCAGGGGAGAAAAAATATTGGTGGGGCAGAGCCCCTGCTTGGGATTTATTCATGGGGCTAAAGCCCCAGAGCCCCATATAAGTCGGCGCCTATGGCCTTACATTCTGTAGAATCACAGATTATTAGGATTGGAGGGGACCTCAGGAGGATTGAACTCACAACCCTGGGTTTAGCAAGCCAATGCTCAAACAACTGAGCTACCCCTCCCCCCAACATGCTAGTTTGCATTTCTTTTGTACAAAGTAAACCAAATACCAAATGCAAAGTATAACAGGTTAAAACTGCAGAAGGCAGTGACAGAAAATACTGTAGTTCAGATTAAAACTCTCTTCAAAAGCTATCACAACATTTTATAATTTGTTTTATTAATAGCAACAACTACGGGGGGGAATATAACATCTGAGTTGCCACAAGCACTGGAGACAAAGAGGTTTATCATCTTAAATTCACATATAAGATTATCCACAAAATGCCTGTGAGCACTAATGGTAGCTGTTTGGTCAACTCTGCACATTCAGAGGAGAAACCCTGGGTCAGATCTTCAGCTGGTGTAAATTGGTAGAGCTCCATCTAGTCCATGGACCTAGACTGAAAGTTTCTATTACCTGAGGATCTGGCCCTAAATCGCTAAAGATTTCTTTTCTGAATTTGCCAGGTAAAGATTATATTATATAACAAAGAGTTACCACCTATTAACTTTAAGAATCACTGTGTCCTACAATAAAGAGTAACTTGGTTTCCACATTCAGTCCAGTTTCATTATTACTCTGATGTGTCTACTGTGTGAGGTGAACTACTATATATAAACCTTCTATCTTCCCATATATTTGAGATATCACTCAAATGGTATTTCATTCAAGGTCTGTTTAGGTAAAGGCCAGTGTATGAAACCACTTATTTACCGAAGTTGTGATAAAGTCAGTTATTGAGACTGGAGATTCAATGGGTTTATGTACTGACTTGTGACCTTCGGAAACAGTTCCTTGAATGGCATAGAACAGGACAGTCTTCATCTCTGGACAGGATCTAAGCACTGGAATCCTTTTCTCCTGAAACTCTCCTTGGTTGTTAAAAACACATGATATTTTAAGAATGTTGCTCTGCAATAAATCTGAATTATCCCAACACCATTCAAAATGTAAAAGAAATGCATAGATCATATGCCTTTACCAATACCGAAGCCAATTTCCTTTCAGCTATGTCTCAACAACCATAGTAGAACTTACATTATTATTATGGGCAGAAACTAGTACCTTGATATGCTGTCACCTTGAATGTTCAACCAATCCCACATGAAAACTAATGCAACTATTTTGGAAAAGCACTGCTAATTTAAAACCATTCAATGCTCTCATTTGTCAGAGAATTAAATATTTATCTTAATTCATGAAAGAGTCAAAAACTGTCCCTTTTCTCCCCCTCAAGTTCTCACAGACTCTTCTATCTAATCCCAATACCGAATATCACTGAAAGAAGAAAGAAAAAGATCTCCATTCTGAGTTTTAGCTGGTTATTTATGGACAATACGAGATGGTTTTCAAATTACTTCAGAAGGACCCTTCTTGTTGTAGGACAATCTCAGTTGAGAACACATTTTTGATCTGGGAATTAGGGATTGTACTCCTTAATTGACCACAACGAGTATGCTGATAGCCGACAGGCACAGTATAATTAATCATTTTAGAACTATAACATAATAAAGATTGATGTTATTATATAGATAGTATTTCTGAGGTTGAATTTTTTTAAAGCCATGCATATGGATGTCATTATTCATTCCATCCCCAGCAAACAGGAGTAATGTGGCTTAAATCCTATCAAGACTGCTTCATAAATTTAGGAGTGGGGTTGTGAAAGGGCATAGACTGGACAATGACCTTTATGTGCTAAAAATACTTTCATTTTGTTTTCCTCCTATGAGGATAAATTAATTAGCTTTATTGAGTATAAACAGGATGATCTGCCTACCCCTCTACATTCAGTTTTGCTTTAAGCCATCAAAGTCCTTTGTTATCCTTAAAGTCTCCTTAAATAAAAACATACTGATTCTCTGGTTACTTCCAAAACAGACTCCAACAGGAGACTGCTGAATTGGAATTAATTTGCAAATTGGTCACCATCAAACGAGGCTTGAATAAAGCCTGGGAGTGGATGGGTCATTACACAAAGTAAAACTATTTCCTCATGCTTATCCCTCTCCCCACCCCCAGTTCCTTACATCTTCTTGTCAATTGCTGGGAATGGGCCATTTTCATTACCACTACAAACAGTTCTTTTTCTCTCCTGCTGATAATAGCTCACCTTAACTGATCACTCTCGCTATCGTGTGTATGGTAACACCCATTGTTTCATGTTCTCTGTGTATATATCTATCTTCCTACTGTATTTTCCACTACATGCATCTGATGAAGTGGGGCTGTAGCCCACGAAAGCTTGTGCTCAAATAAATGTGTTAGTCTCTAAGGTGCCACAAGTACTCCTGGTCTTTTTTCCGGTTGCAATGAAACTGAATTTTTTAGAAAGTGTCACAAAGACTTTGAGAGTAGCATTGATTGGATCGGAATGGACAGCTACTGTCAATTATTTCTGGTGGACTTATTTATAATTCCCCAGAAATAGAACATTTAGTGCTGCTCTATGACACACACGAAGGCCATCATTCTGAAACGTGGGTGCCTAAAGTAAAAAAACAGAAATACTACCTGAAACACCACCGTTCCTAATTATGTTATATTGAAGTATTTGTTAGATACTATGGCTCATAAGCAACAGTTCGCTTCCCTCAGAAGCTACGGTTCTTCGAGGTGTATTGTCCAAGTGTTGAATGCTCTTGAATGCTGTTCTGATACTTACAGTACTGTCACTGATGATTGCTTCTGAGCGACAGTACAAAGTATCAGAAGTGTATTACAGCACTTGGTTTTTTTTTAGGACTCTAGCACTGGTGATGCCCAGATATTTATTCCACTGTTGGTGTATCCTGCAGTGTGATTCTTCAAGCTGTGTTGTCCATATAGTTATTCCATAATCACCACGTTCCCTCCCCCAGCCCTGCCAAAATTAGCATGATAGAGTAGTGCTAGGTAAACGTATGTACTGAAGACCACATAGATTCCCTACAAATGTACACAATGGGAACATTTCTCAAGGAAGCAACAGAGGTTGCTTATGGCCTCATAGAATGAAATGTGATTCTTATAGGGAGGGATTACATTAGCTTATTCATAACAAAGTTTACAAGCCAAAAGAGTCTCACCATTGAAATGACCTGTCCTTTAACACTGTCTCCACAGGCTATGAATAAGATGGGGGATACTCTAAATAGCTTAATTCTGTCTGTACAAAAAGACATTTTGGATGCTGTAGAGGAGCGGACTCACTCCTGCAGTGCCTCCTGCTGGTGACTTCTGGGAATTAGCTCGTTCCAGCTCCGGAGCGCCCTCTGCAGGCTGGTGATCTGCCTGTCCTCTGGCCCCTGTGTCCTCCCAGACCTGGTGCCCTGTTGTCTGGGGTGCTGCCCCCTGGCAGTAACCCTCCCAGTCTTAGGGTCTCCCCTCCTCTGGGAACCGCCACCCACTATTCCCACCTCGCCTCAATATACAGCTATTGCCAGTCATTGTCTAGCCTCTGTGCCCTGGGGCAGACTGAAGTATCAGCCACTCAGCACTGGCAAGGTTGGGTTTGGACCTGCTGCCTTGCAACCTCCAGTACCTGTTGCCTTCTGTTAAGCCACAGCCTGGGGCTTTCCAGGCTGGAGCTCCCCAGCCTTTCCCCAGGCCTGCTCCACTCAGGTACCTTGTGTCTAGCTCCCCGCAGCCAGGCCCATCTCCCTCTACAAACAGAGAGAGACCGTTTGGGCTCCTGGCTCACAGCCTTTTTATACAGGGGCCAGCTGGGCCTGATTGGCCTACTTTCCCCCAATCAGCCCAGGCTTCTTGCCCCAGCCACAGCCCTTTCTTGGGCTGTTTTAAGGCCCAAAGGGCAGGAGCGGGTAACCACCCCACTACACGTGCGCTCTCAATGACACCCTGTCCTTATGAAAAACTGTATACAGGGGCCCTGCCAAGACGACTTGCATCTCCCCAACTATTCTGGTTGATACTATTGCTACCAACAAGGCTGTTTTAATGGAAAGCTGAAAGAGGCTACAGCTACCTAAAGGTTCAAGAGCTGGATACATTAACCTGTGAGGACAATATCTAGACCCCACAGAGGAAAAGTTTCATTCCTCTTTTTAAGAATCTGGCCATTGGGGGGCATCAGAATGTATTGGAGAGCAAAGAGCTGAGATGGCTGCGAGACAGATGAACCCTCAATGAGCATACGGATAGTCCAAAGTTCTTTAAAATCAGGAGATGGGCCAGCATGTCTGGAACTGGGATGGTGAGAAGTACTGCTGTGAACAGATAGTCAATCTCTTCCATTTAGCAGCGTGTGTCCATTAGGCTTTTCAACCATGGATCAGGGTATTTTGTATTTCTGATGAGCAGGTTCTTTCTGTTGAAGTCAGTCAGACAGCATCTATGCTTTGAGGTGCTGGGAGCATGAGTTGGGATCAAGCACTGGACTGCATCTCTGCAATATCAGGTCTCGTTGGACAGGTAAGCGTATCAAAGAGATTATTTAAGTCTAAGTACCAGAACTGCCTTGATCAGATAGGAGCAACCATGAGCATTCTGGCTGAGCCCTGCCTGAGCACTTTCTTAGAACATGTGGATTAATGGACCGGTGGTCGGGGAACGTATGTGTACAGCAAGCTTGAGGACCATGGAATCAGGAATGCACTGGACAGGGATCCCCAACTCTGACTCCCTCTGGAACAAAAGTTTTCACACTTCCTGTAATCTCTGGTGGCAAAGAGGGATGGTCCCTCACCAAAGGCTGTTACATAAATTAAGCTGTCATAGGATAAAAGAGAAGGTCCTTTTCATGGATTGAGAACTGGTTAAAAGACAGGGAACAAAGTAGGAATTAATGGTAAATTCTCAGAATGGAGAAGGGTAACTAGTGGTGTTCCCCAAGGGTCAGTCCAAGGACCAATCCTATTCAATTTATTCCTAAATGATCTGGAGAAAGGGGTAAACAGTGAGTTGGCAAAGTTTGCAGATGATAACTATCTTGAGCAGTTTAGTAAGACCGAAGCAGACTGTGAAGAACTTAAAAAAGATCTCACAAAACTAAGTGATTGGGCAACAAAATGGCAAATGAAATTTAATGTGGATAAATGTAAACTAATGCACATTGGAAAAAATAACCCCAACTATACATACAATATGATGGGGGCTAATTTAGCTACAACGAGTCAGGAAAAAGATCTTGAAGTCATCGTGGATAGTTCTCTGAAGATGTCCATGCAGTGTGCAGAGGCGGTCAAAAAAGCAAACAGGATGTTAGGAATCATTAAAAAGGGGATAGAGAATAAGACTGAGAATATATTATTGCCCTTATATAAATCCATGGTACACCCACATCTCGAATACTGTGTACAGATGTGGTCTCCTCACCTCAAAAAAGATATACTGGCACTAGAAAAGATTCAGAAAAGGGCAACTAAAATGATTAGGGGTTTGGAGAGGGTCCCATATGAGGAGAGATTAAAGAGGCTAGGACTCTTCAGCTTGGAAAATAGGAGACTAAGGGGGGATATGATAGAGGTATATAAAATCATGAGTGATGTTGAGAAAGTGGATAAGGAAAAGTTATTTACTTATTCCCATAATACAAGAAATAGGGGTCACCAAATGAAATTAATAGGCAGCAGGTTTAAAACAAATAAAAGGAAGTTCTTCTTCACGCAGCACACAGTCAACTTGTGGAACTCCTTGCCTGAGGAGGTTGTGATGGCTAGGATTATAACAGGGTTTAAAAGAGAACTGGATAAATTCATGGTGGTTAAGTCCATAAATGGCTATTAGCCAGGATGGGTAAGGAATGGTGTCCCTAGCCTCTGTTTGTCAGAGGATGGAGATGGATGGCAGGAGAGAGATCACTTGATCATTGCCTGTTCGGTTCACTCCCTCTGGGGCACCTGGCATTGGCCACTGTCAGTAGACAGATACTGGACTAGATGGCCCTTTGGTCTGACCCGGTACGGCTGTTCTTATGTTATTATGGTGGGACGACTCCCCCACCTTCCTTCTCCCTGAGTAATATGTCTTGAATTACGTCATCATTTATGGACCACTCATGGTTACTTGAAAATTGTCTGCTGAGGTGATGTGCTAGCATGGTCTGTGCATCCCTAGCAAATGAACCACCCTTAGAATAATTTCATGACAGATACAAAATTCCCAAAGATAAAACATGGCTGTAATATTTTGTCATGATTTGTATGTTATTCCTTTTAGGACTGAAAAACTGAGCATGCTGAACAAATGTCTCTTAGCACCAGGACATTTATGTGGAGTCTTACTTCCTGAGGAATCCATATATTTTGTGTCTGGAGGTTCTCTAAATGGGCTCCCTATCCTAATGTGGAGGCATCTGTCATCAACATCTTTGTAGGTAGCGGAAGAGAAAATGGTTCTCCTTTGCAGATTTTCAGTGGGTCCAGCTGCCAATTGAATGAGGACAGGACTTGTGGTGTAATGTATACTAGCATGTTCAGTTGATGTTTGTTTGGCTGATAAGCAGACTTCAGCCATTCCTGCATGCAATGAAAGTGGAGTCTGGCCTGCCGAGTTAAGAAGGTGCAGGAGGCCACATATCAGAGACAAGTTCTCACTGACGTCCTGGGCTGAGTTCGCAGGTGGGTTCGTAGGTTTAGTATGGCTTGGAATCTCTCTGGTGGAAGATAAGCCATTGTTGTTGTGGAGTCAAGAATGGTTCCAATGGATTCTATTTTTCCTGTGGGCGTCAGTATTACTTCTCTTCATTTACTTTCAGGCCTGAAAGGGCAAACAGATGCAGGGTCTGCTGTTACATGCTATTGGATGAATGAGCCAGTCATCTAGGTATGGGAAAACTTGGATTCCTAGCTCTTTGAGGTAAGCTGCTATTACTGCTAGGCATCCTGTGAAAATCCTGGGTGCTGTCAACTGGTTGAGTGGTAACATGCGGTACTGTAGTGGCAACTGCCCACTTGAAATGTCAGCTATCTTCTGTGGGGTGGGTGAATCGCAATAAGAAAATGCATGTCCTGAAGGTCAAGGGCTATGTACCAATTGCTCCAGTGTAGGGATGGAATTATAGTAGCCAGAGTCACAACCCTGAACTTGAGCTTGTGAATTAAAGTGCAGAATGGGCCACCAATCGCCTTTCTTTCTGGGAATCAGAAAGTAATGAGAATAAAATCCACTGTGTTCCCTGTACTATTGAGGAACTTCTTCCACTGCTCTGATAAGAAGTGGCTGGCACCTCTTCATGAAACCTCTGTGAGAGGTGTCCCTGAATAGGGACAGAGAAGGTGGATACAGAACTGGATGGTATAGCCCACCTCTATATCTCCAGGACTCAACAATCCATTGTGATGGTGCTCCAGAACCACAGAAATGAAATAAGTGATTCTCAAATGGAGAGGGTAGGACTGGAAGATCTGAAGGGATTTGCACTCTGCTCCTGACCAAGCAGTCAAATCTGCTGCTTTGATGTTGATAAAAAACAACAACAGGAGACCTATCTCCTAGAACTGGAAAGGACCTTGAAAGGTCATTGAGTCCAGCCCCCTGCCTTCACTAGCAGGACCAAGTACTGATTTTTGCCCCAGGTCCCTAAGTGGCCCCATCAAGGACTGAACTCACCACTCTGGGTTTAGCAGGCCAATGCTCAAAGCACTGAGCTATCCCTCCCACCTTATGGGGGATGGAGGTTGATGAGCAGAAATAGAGGTGGAAACAGATGCCTGCCTTCTGTGCAATGTTTGTCTCTTTCTAGATTGTTCAGGCTGCCTATGCTGCGGGTAAAAGGATTACCTCTCTTGTGACTATGGCTTAAAGTGCTTATGCTTAGATATCAGAGGGTAGACACCTCCCTCCCCCAGGAATGTCAGTCTCACAGAAGTCCTTTAGAGAATGTAAAACCCCCTCTGTTTTTGCATTAATAAGTTAATCCTTTGAATGGGTGACCCTCACTTGTTATGTGAACTTTTTTAGGGATCCCTGAAGAGTGGAGTTAGGAAGATTTCCTCTTTGCAACGGAGGTTGCCACCAATCTGCAGGCTGTATCTGAAGTATCAACGGCTGCCTGGAGGGACATACATGATACAAGATGACCCTCAGTGATGATGGATTTCAATTTTTCCCTGTCATCTTGTGAAAGCTCATGTATAAATTTGGTAGTGGGATCCCAACTAATACAATCAGATTTCATCAACAGGGCTTGGTAATTGGTGATTCTCACTTGCAGGTTTGATGTTGAATAATTCTTCTGACCGAACAAGTCTAATTTCTTGGGCTCTCTGTCTTTAGGTGTTTGTTGATGCTGACTCTGATATGAGATTTTGTTAACTGCTGCAATCACTAATGAACTAGGCAAGGATTGTGTATAAAACTGCTCATATCCCTGGAAAGGAACTGAATAGTGGTTCGCTCTCTTTGATGTTTGTGCTAGAGAGTCGGGCTCTTGGAGGGCATAATGGAATTTCTCGTGCTTCCTCTCAATCTAGAAGTGAGTTTGTGTGTGAAACTTAGGTGTATTTTTCATTAAATACCTTCTCTTTAATTTTTCACCTTTTTAAAAAACCAAGGAAATTAAAGAAGTTACTGTAATGTCAGATGGTGACTTTAATTGCACAAATAAAGAAATTCACAATGAATGCCCTCCAGAAACCTTAACTCTCTCCCGTTTCATTTCAACAGGGTATTTCAACATATTACCAAACAACAGGGGAATGTCAATTAGTACCTGGTAAATAGAGAGACAAGGTGCGTGAAGTAATATCTTTTCTTGGACCTGCTTCTATTGGTGAGAGAGACAAGTTTTTGAGCCACTCAGAGCTCTTCTTTGGGTCTGGTGGTCCAAAAGAAGATATTATCTCACCCACCTTATTGCTTTAATATCCTGGGACTAACATGGCTACAGCTATCCCACATACCTGGTAAACAGTTCAGAATAATGTAATTGGGGTAGCTTTCTTTGAAAAATCAGAGTTATAGATTTGACAGATTTCTTTGTTTTAAAATAAAACAAAAACCAAAAAAATGAATGGAATTTTGAAGTTAGATTTTTTTATTGAAACCAAATACAAGCCTAATAGCTGATCTTCTATGCAAGTCCATTAATCTGCTTTGTCCAGAGGTCTGGACATGACAGATGCCGAATTTCTCACCCAGCATTAGAATTGCAAGAAGTTGCAGTGCTCTCTTAACTCGGTAATAGCTAATTTTCAAGAAACTGGAAAAAAGGTCCTCTTTGGTAGAGCATAAGGACATAAGAATGGCCATACTAGATGAATGGTCCATCTAGCCCAGTATTCTGTCTTCCAACAGTGGCCAATGCCAGATGCTTCAAAGGGAATGAACAGAACGGGACAATTGTCAAGTGATCCATCCTCTGTTGTCCAGTCCCAGCATCTGGTAGTCAGAGACGCAGGGACACCGAGAGCTTGGGGTTGCATCCCTGACCATTTTGGCTAATAGTCATTTGATGGACCTCTCCTTTGTGAGCTACGTACGAGAAAGCAGAACTTGGACTGAAATTGGGTTGAAATAGAAGAAATTCACATTTGGGGGGTTAAATAAGATTTTAATCAGGGTGAACTCTGAATACAGTGAAGCAGAACTGTATTCTGGGATAGTCTGGAGAAATCTTAAAACAGGAAAATATCTAATAATAATTGATTCTTGCAGTCTTAGTTCACTGTATCCCATATACACATATTTCAATATATTTTTTTAATCAAATAGCAAACCGTACATAGCATGACACTCACTAGTAGAACACACTGAACTGTTATCAAAAAGGATTTTTTTCAACTTGCTTGTAACTTTGCCAGCTTTGCTTTTTGGTAGACAAACCCAGGAAAGCAAACAAATGCATGACTATAGCATGATACACTAGTTTATTCAAAAGTTAAAAGTATGTCCACGGACCACCGTGTTGGAAGATAAAGAGACATTTAATGCAGTTATGATAGGCATCATCACTGAAAACAATGATCAGATTTGATCATAAAGCAAAAGCTTTCCCCACACTGCAGATTTTAAATCCCAGAATATCTTTTAAAACTGACCTTATATTAGAATGACAATATATTTTTCACATAGTGTAAGATCAATATATAAAATGGAAAGTAAAAATAAAACAATAGGAAAAAGGAAAGACTGCAATCCTAAGAAATACAGCTCTTAAAAAGACGCAAACTGGCAGTTTTCAATATTATACCTTGCTTTTAATGAAAGCAGCCCTTACCTGGGTATGTGATGGGGGTAAGCTCTTTTGGCCATATACGCCAATCAATGCATCTTTCTGAAGGGAGATATTGAATCTTAGAAACTGTGGCTGATCAATGAAGAGCTGTGATCTCCAGAAGATCCCCGGAGGAACCTCTTGTATTGCTCTTTGGCCTATATCGAGTTCTCCAGAATCTATAGTGTTGTTTTCTTGTGCAAATCCCCCTAATTTTACTAAAAGGTAAAAAAAAATTACGAGATCAAACATTAATACCCACGTTTTGCTCTCAGTCTTCTTTTAAATAAGCTGTCAAATATTTAGACTCCTCTCAGATGAAATGTTACTTGAGAATCTTTCTGAGGATATTAAAGATCCTGAGGAATTCACTCAAGTGGATCTAACAAAACAAAGATCTCACACAAATACCTTCCAAGTCAGAATGCAACGATTTACCTGAGGTATGTCTATTAAAGAAACTGTTTTAGGATCATCCCTCAAGTCTTGATTATTATGAGCGTAATTATCTTGCAAGGTCTTGTTATTTCGTAAGGAGGATTAACTATGGCATTTATCAGTCCTAATAAGCATACAGTCACACTATAAAGTGTAAATTAAGGGGAAATGGATTATACAGCTTTTCAAAGTGACACTCATGTGAACAACAAAACCAATCAGCAGAACTGGGAAGTGCAATTGTCACTAAATTAAACAGAGCGTTCATTTACACACCACTAACATTCTCTAAAGGATTTTACAAAGTCAATTCAGTTGAACGAATACAAACAAACAGACCCTTCCCTGTTTAAATTATGGATGGAACAGACAAAAAAAATCAGATTCAACCCCCACAGAGTTCAGAACAGGGATACTGTTCAGTCCTTTCCAGAGACAGTTTCATGTCTTGACCCATATTACACTAAACTATGGATGTGTTTTAACCTGGAAATGTGGTTCAAATAGTCCCACCCCACCCCACCGCCACCCTATTTTCTGCTTTAGGGCACTTTCCAAAACATGCACCAAATCATGCAGGATGCTGAGTGCCTTCAGCTCCCACTGACGTTAACTGGAGTTGTCCCACTAACTAATCTTCAAAGCACCTTGAGAAGTAGACAATTATAGAGCGATGTTTAACATGAGGCAGAGAGGTTGAATGACTTGCTCAAAGTCACAGAAAATGCTACTGTTAGAACTAGGATGAGAGTTTAGTAGTTCCTGGCTCCTAGCTTTTTGTTTCTCTCTATATATAGGACTATAACAGCGTTTAAAAGAGAACTGGATAAATTCATGGAGGTTAAGTCCATTAATAGCTGTTAGCCAGGACGGGTAAGGAATGGTGTCCCTAGCCTCTGTTTGTCAGAGGGTGGAGAGGGATGGCAGAAGAGAGATCACTTGCTCATTGCCTGTTCTGTTCATTCCCTCTGGGGCACCTGGCATTGGCCACTGTCGGCAGACAGGATACTGGGCTAGATGGACCTTTGGTCTGACCCGGTACGGCTGTTCTTATGTTCTGATCTATTGTGTTCTTGTAGCACCAACCGTATACAAATGTGGCTCTCTACTTACCGCACACTTAATAAAGCACTTTTCACAAACATAAAAATCGTGTACATGAAATATAAAAATAAAGTGAGGAAAGGTAAACGCTAGTAAACACACCAAACAAACGTTTTATGACTTTTATATTTTAAATAGTTTAAAAAATGCAAATTACACAAATAAGAACACATTCTCTTCTGTGTCCGTACAGTGCCCAGCACAATACAGTCCCAACCCCTAGGGCCCTTCGGCATATCACTATTCGTAGTACTAGTTCAACAAAGGAAGGATTTAAAAGACAAATGTCAACCACGATCATGGCACCGTTATCCCCCTCCCTCAATGCTGCAGAGTCTTCTGAACAAGTGTAAAAACAGAGCCAGAAGGGTGAAAAGAAAGTTGCGTAAAATTCCAGTGTGCCACTCCACAGCATGGGAATGCTCTGCAGAGAGAATTCTGAAAGCTGTGAGGAAACCCTACAGTGTGGGTCTAATGGTCAGTGGAATGATAAAAAGAGGTCTCTTCACAGATGGTCCTGGCCTCCAGTACTTCTTGGATCTTGCCTATTCTAAGAGAGGAAAGGGAATTCTTGCCACTTCCATGGATCTATGCAGGGAAAACTACGAGGGGAATCTTGCTCAGAGATTTCCTCTCTCCTGGCTTCCCTTCTGTGGATTTTTCTGAGGAAAGGATGAGATCTGGCTCACAAGACTAACCATGTGAAGGCATAGTATAGGTAAGGCATGAAGGGAGAAATGGGGGAAGTTTCCCACCAGTTGGAACCAGGAAGGTAGAGGTTGACAAAGCCAACAGAAAAAGAGTGGTGGAGACAGGGCTGATGCTGGAGGAACTTGACCTGTGGCTAAATAACCAAGTGGTGTGAGAAGTCATAGACTGACTTGCTAGTCTCCACAAACTGAATACCAATATACCTGATTGGCACTGATAAAACACAGCACAGAGAGATCTGATGCTGAAGTGCATACACTTTCAGCCAAAGCAGTTGATGTCAAAATAGCCAGTACTGGACTTCAGAAGTTCAAAGACGATGATACTGAGGCACACAACATCTCAGCAGTAGACACTGAAGCTCTGAATACAGAAGCATGGGAGACAACAGAGAGCAAAGAGGCCTTGACACCAGATGCAAAAGCAGAAATGGCAACTGATTGGCCATGGTATTAAGAATTTTGTGAGTGTCAAAGATGAATACAGATTGCTCCTGAATTAAGCAGATGTTGAAGCACTATCAAAAGGTATAGAACAAGGACTTACATAGCTATGTTTCAGTGGTGGTGATGGCACTGAAAATGTTTAACCTGCAGGATCATAAAACCAATTAATGTTCAGTTTTTCAACTTGAAGAGACTGTGGAACATCTGATCTTGAAGAATCCAGATATACCTACTTTCTACACTAGCAAGGCCAAGTATGAACCCTTTCTATCCTTCTACTTAGCAATTTTTGACAACACTCACACCCTACTCCAGCATATTTAACTGCTTGGTTCTTACCACTTTCTCCAACTTTTGGCATGTTGAGTCTTATAAATTCACACACTGATGTTTGGTAATCACTAAATAATAAGCACTTATTTGCAGAACTGATCAGCACTTTCACAATAGAATATCAACCATCTCCTGTGAAGACTGAAATAGAAGACGAGCTAGCAAGCTTTTTACAGACCCACTTTATCAGATGTCCTGCCCACCCTTTCTGAAGTTTCCACGTTTTAGCAAACCAATTCCACCTAGCAGATAACTCCACGCATTCCATATACTCCACCAAAAATGGGAATCAATTGCACCCACGAACCACATCCCTCTCACTCCACGCTAATCAAATCCCTCTCTCGACCATTATGGACTCCACTCACTTCCCTTCCCATCAATGGGGCTTCTCTAAATTTCCTATTGTTTCTTACTAGGCACAGAAAGATTCTTGATGTTCCCATCACTTCCCTTTTAACATTTTAAAATAGTTGAAGTTGTCTTCCGCAGATGGAAATTAGACTCTAATGTTTCTCATTTCAAAAAATTTCAAATATATGTCATGTTCTTTTATACAATTCAGAGTGAGAGAAATTCAGAATATGTAAATACCTGAAAATACCTGGAAATTCTTCTCTTCCAGTCTCCTCCCATTCCCTCCCCACCTCAAAACAAAACAAAACGCAAAATAAATAAAAATCCAGAAAGAACACTTCTCCCAGGAAAAGCTATTTGTTCTCCATATTATCTATAGCTATATATAGAGAGGGGGGGGGCACCTGTCAGGGTTCCCTCCCCACTCTGAGGTACAGATATGGGGACCCACATGAAAGACCCCCTAAGCTTATATTCCACCAGCTTAGGCTAAAAACTTCCCCAAGGCACAAATTCCTTTCCTTGTGCTTGGACGGTATTGCTGCCACCACCAAGTGATTTAAACAAACATTCAGGGAGGGGCCACTTGGAGCCCTGTCCCCCCAAGCCCCATCACCCCCTTTCCTGGGGAGGCTTGAGAATAATCTACCAACCAAATAGGTTAACAAGGTGAGCACAGACGAGACCTTTGAGAGTCCAGAGTATAGCACTTCAGCTGTGCTGTTCACGGTGTTTCCCCCTTGTGAGGGGAGTTAAAGTAATCCAAACCCAAAACGTCAGTAAACTTCCACAGCCCACAATAAGTTGAGTCCTAAGACTTCAGGAAGCCAAAGACGGGGGGAGGGATAAGGGGGGAGGCAGAGAAAAGCATCCATCCCTCTTTTTTCTGAGAGGGTCTAGGCACCCAAGGCTCTCAAGTCATTTAGCTAGTCAGCAACCCTTTTTTCCAGAGATTGGGGAGCTCTGAGTTGTAGTCCTGCTCCTTCAGAGTGCCACCCTCCAGTAAGCAGGGATCCTCCCTTTTGAGGACCTGTCCATCTCCAGGCTTACCAAGCTTCACAGGTGTGCCGGGATGGAGCTGATTGTGCTCAGAGCACTTTAATCCCTTCCTGAATGGGATGGGCACCTGTCCCACCGCACTGAACAAATCATAACGAAGATCATTTAAACATTTGTTTTAAAATATAAATTAAAACTGCCATTATGGTATATTGAAAAAATATATAGTGCATCAACTTCAGAAGATTTTCTCCATTGTCTGATAATTACCCTGTGTAGAAAGTCCATGCAGCATCATCCACACCTGTTAAGCTTCACAATAAGGGTTTAAGTGGTGTGGATAGCCTCGTGCCAGGGGGGAACTCACGATTTAAGAATAGGATCCCTGAGATGATTAAAACTGAGTTGATTGATCTAGCTGAGTTATTGGCACAAGACCAAATTACTGACTATACAGGTAAATATGCAGTTTGACTGTGTGCTTGATTGTTTGATTGCTTGTTTGACCAGTTTGATTTGGGAGTGCTTTGTTCCAGCTGGGCCTGACTGTTATAAAAAGGCAGTCAGCTGTGAATCAGCTGAGCAGCGAACAGCAGAGAGGTAAACAGAAGGAGTTTGCCTGGAGAGAGCCTACTTAGGCTCCCCTCTCGCAGGTTTCTCCGAGTAGCTTCTGCCACAAGTAAGGAAGCTCTTAGACGGAAGAGACTATGGATGCTGAGCGATCCGCTGTTGTGACCTGCACAGGATGCGCCATGTTTGTCTTCCTTCCACAGGATAGAAGCGACTTTGTCTGTACGAAGTGCAAGCTGATCTCCATATTGGAAGAGAAGGTTCAAGGTCTGGAGAAACGGATATCAACCCTGTGTTCCATAAAAGAAAATGAGGATTTCCTGGATAGACGTCAGGATCAGCTTCAGCGGGCACAATGTTCTGAAGATTCAGAGCAGGCTACGCAGCGGGGACAGAAGGCCAGCGAGGATAATTGGTGGCATGTGACTTCCACAAGAGGAAAGAGTACCAGAAACATCCATGTACCAGAAACACAGACGCAGGTGAGCAACCGTTTTCATGTCCTCTCTGCCGGTACTAGTGCAGAGAGCGGAGTGGAGGATACATCTGAGGGAACAGAGCAGAAGGAGACTCCACTGATTGGAAGGCATGAGATGCACCGTCCTAGGGATGGGGGTTCCACGACCACCACTCCCAAGAGGCGGAGGAGGAGGGTGGTGGTGGTCGGGGACTCTCTCCACAGGGGGACTGAGTCATCTATCAGCCGCCCTGACCGGGAAAACCAAGAGGTCTACTGCTTGCCAGGGGCTAGGATTCATGATGTGACGGAGAGACTGCCGAGACTCATCAAGCCCTCGGATCGCTACCCCTTCCTGCTTCTCCACGTGGGCACCAATGATACTGCCAAGAATGACCTTGAGCGTATCACTGCAGACTACGTGGCTCTGGGAAGAAGGATAAAGGAGTTTGAGGTGCAAGTGGTGTTCTCGTCTATCCTCCCTCTGGCAGGAAAAGGCCATGGTAGAGACCGTCAAATCGTGGAAATCAACGAATGGCTACGCAGATGGTGTCGGAGAGAAGGGTTTGGATTCTTTGACCATGGGATGGTCTTCCAAGAAGAAGGATTGCTAGGCAGAGACGGGCTCCACCTCACGAAGAGAGGGAAGAGCATCTTTGCAAGCAGGCTGGCTAACCTAGTGAGGAGGGCTTTGAACTAGGTTCACCAGGGGAAGGAGACCAAAGCCCTGAGGTAAGTGGGGAAGTGGGATATCGGGAGAAAGCACAAGTAGGTGAGTGCAAGAGGGGAGGGCTCCTGCCCCATACTGGGACACCAGGACGATCAGTGAGTTATCTTACATGCCTATACACAAATGCAAGAAGCCTGGGGAACAAGCAGGGAGAACTAGAAGTCCTGGCACAGTCAAGGAATTATGATGTAATTGGAATAACAGAGACTTGGTGGGATAACTCACATGACTGGAGCACTGTCATGGATGGATATAAACTGTTCAGGAAGGACAGGCAGGGCAGAAAAGGTGGGGGAGTTGTGTTGTATGTAAGAGAGCAGTATGACTGCTCAGAGCTCCAGTATGAAACTGCAGAAAAACCTGAGAGTCTCTGGATTAAATTTAGAAGTATGAACAACAAGGGTAATGTCGTGGTGGGAGTCTGCTACAGACCACCAGACCAGAGGGATGAGGTGGACGAGGCTTTCTTCCAGCAACTAACAGAAGTTGCTAGATCACAGGCCCTGGTTCTCATGGGTGACTTTAATCACCCCGATATCTGCTGGGAGAGCAATACAGCGGTGCACAGACAATCCAGGAAGTTTCTGGAAAGTGTAGGGGACAATTTCCTGGTGCAAGTGCTGGAGGAACCAACTAGGGGAAAAGCTCTTCTTGACCTGCTGCTCACAAACAGGGAAGAAATAATAGAGGAAGCAATAGTGGATGGGAACCTGGGAGGCAGTGACCATGAGATGGTCGAGTTCAGGATCCTGACACAAGGAAGAAAGGAGAGCAGTAGAACAGAGACTCTGGACTTCAGAAAAGCAGACTTCGACTCCCTCAGGGAACTGATGGGCAAGGTCCCCTGGGAGAATAACATGACGGGGAAAGGAGTCGAGGAAAGCTGGCTGTATTTTAAAGAATCCTTATTGAAGTTGCAGGAACAAACCATCCCGATGTGTAGGAAGAAAAGTAAATATGGCAGGCGACCAGCTTGACTTAACAGTGAAATCCTTGCTCATCTTAAACACAAAAAAACAGCTTATAAGAAGTGGAACATTGGACAAATAACCAGGGAGGAGTATAAAAGTATTGCTCAGGCATGCAGGAGTGAAATTAGGAAGGCCAAATCACACTTGGAGTTGCAGCTAGCCGGAGATGTTAGGAGTAACAAGAAGGGTTTCTTCAGGTATGTTAGAAACAAGAAGAAAGTCAAGGAAAGTGTGGGCCCCTTGCTGAATGAGGGAGGGAACCTAGTGACAGAGGATGTGGAGAAAGCTAGTGTACTCAATGCTTTTTTTGCCTCTGTCTTCACAGACAAGGTCAGCTTCCAGACAGCTGCACTCTGCATCACGGTAAGGGGAGGAGGTGACCAGCTCTCTGTGGAGAAAGAAGTAGTTCGGGACTATTTAGAAAAGCTGGACGAGCACAAGTCCATGGGGCCGGATGCGCAGCATCCGAGGGTGCTAAAGGAGTTGGCCGATGAGATTGCAGAGCCATTGGCCATTATCTTTGAAAAATCATGGTGATCGGGGGAGGTCCCGGATGACTGGAAAAAAGCTAATGTAGTGCCCATCTTTAAAAAAGGGAAGAAAGAAGATCCAGGGAACTACAGGCCAGTCAGTCTCACCTCAGTCCCTGGAAAAATCATGGAGCAGGTCCCCAAGGAATCAATTTTGAACCACTTAAAGGAGGGGAAAGTGATCAGGAACAGTCAGCATGGATTCACCAAGGGCAAGTCATGACTGACTAACCTAATTGCCTTCTATGATGAGATAACCGGCTCTGTGGATGAGGGGAAAGCAGTGGATGTGCTATTTCTGGACTTTAGCAAAGCTTTTGATACAGTCTCCCACAGTATTCTTGCCAGCAAGTTAAAGAAGTATGGGCTGGATGAATGGACGGTAAGGTGGATAGAAAACTGGCTAGATGGTCGGGCTCAACGGGTAGTGATCAATGGTTCCATGTCTAGTTGGCAGCCGGTATCAAGTGGAGTGCCCCAAGGGTCGGTGCTGGGGCTGGTTTTGTTCAATATCTTCATTAACGATCTGGAGGATGGTGTGGACTGCACCCTCAGCAAGTTTGCAGATGACACTAAACTGGGAGAAGTGGTTGATACGCTGGAGGGTAGGGATAGGATACAGAGGGACCTAGACAAATTAGAGGATTGGGCCAAAAGAAATATGATGAGGTTCAACAAGGACAAGTGCAGAGTCCTGCACTTCGGACGGCAGAATCCCATGCACTGCTACAGACTAGGGACCGAATGGCTGGGCAGCAGTTCTGCGGAAAAGGACCTAGGGGTTACGGTGGACGAAAAGCTGAATATGAGTCAGCAGTGTGCCCTTGTTGCCAAGAAGGCTAATGGCATTTTGAGTTGTATAAGTAGGGGCATTTCCAGCAGATCAAGGGATGTGATCATTCCCCTCTACTCAGCACTGGTGAGGCCTCATTTGGAGTACTGTGTCTAGTTTTGGGCCCACACTACAAGAAGGATGTGGATAAATTGGAGAGAGTCCAGCGGAGGGCAACAAAAATGATTAGGGGGCTGGAGCACATGACTTATGAGGAGAGGCTGAGGGAACTGTGATTGTTTAGCCTGCAGAAGAGAAGAATGAGGGGGGATTTGATAGCTGCTTTCAACTACCTGAAATGGGGTTCCAAGGAGGATGGATCTAGACTGTTCTCAGTGGTAGAAGATGACAGAACAAGGAGTAATGGTCTCAAGTTGCAGAGGGGGAGGTTAAGGTTGGCCATTAGGAAAAACTTTTTCACTAGTAGGGTGGTGAGGAACTGGAATGCGTTACACCTAGGGAGGTGGTGGAATCTCCTTCCTTAGAGGTCTTTAAGGTCAGGCTTGACAAAGCCCTGGCTGGGATGATCTAGTTGGGTTTGGTCCTGCTTCAAGCAGGGGGTTGGACTAGATGACCTCCTGAGGTCCCTTCCAACCCTGAGATTCTATGATTCTATGAAATTTAAAACGGGAATTAAAAGTGTTGAAATAGGAACCTTATGACGGCACACCAGACTCTACAATCCTCAGATGTTGATAAACTTCACCAGTGACTTATTTACTTTACTCCAGAGCACCCATTAGACACATACATACATACACAGCAGCCTGAAGGAATTGAGCCCCCTTTCAGACTTCCTAAGACACCAACAAGCCTCCTAAGGCCGAGGATCCCAAACAGTGGGTCCCAAGCAACCAGGTTGCAGAAAAGTTCTACATGAGTGGTAGGCCCGGTGTAGAGGGAATCCCTAAGGGGAAGGAGTGTTGGAGAGCCAACCCCATACCACATTCACTCTTCAGTGGCAGTTCCTGTCCCACAGGACTGGGCCCAGCTCCTTGCTATGAGCGTTGCAACCTGGGCATGGGGTCACAGTGCCACTCAGGTCAGAATGAGGGGTGGCTGGAACAAACCTGAGCAGTGCAGTGATCATGGGTTCCAAGTGCAAATGGAGTGGGGAGCCAGGCTTGGCCCTATGGCAGGAGCCACCGCTGTGGGGTGAGCGTGGGATGGGCTTGCTCTCCAACCCCTCTTCTGCTTCCGCACTGGGCCAGGATTAGGATTGTGATGCCAAGGCTGAGGGTGCTGCTATGGGGGTCAGTGCATCCCCTTGGCATGGTGAGGAGCAGGATTAAGCAGAGAAGGTGAAAGAAAAGGATACTGGCCTAGGATTTGGGGGCCGCTCACAGATTTAGACCCTTGGTGGTTTGCCAAAATAGATGAAATGCAGTCGGTGAGTTGCCTTACTAAAAAGTGTGGAAACCATGGCCCTAAGGAACTCTAGAGGGAGCTATGTGCTTTGTCAGCACTTCCAGTTTGTGGGACCTCCTACAGCCTGGTCTACATGTTCGGGGGGGGGGGGGAATCAATCTAAGAGACACAACTTCAGCTACAAGAATAGAATAGCATAGCTGAAACTCATGTCTCTAAGATCGACTTACCTCCCGTCCTCACAGCACAGGATTGATGGCTAGGGCTCCCCTGTTGACTCCACTTCTGCCTCTTGCCCTGGTGGACTTCTGGAGTTGATGGCAGAGCATTCAGGGATCAATTTATCACAACTAGATAAAACACAATAAATTGATCCCCACCTGCTGATCCAGTGGGTAGTGTGGACATACCCTAAGGCTCTAAAGGTGCCTAGACTCTTGCCTAAACACTTGAGAAAGTGATAGCCAAATTTCTGGCTTAGAATATCAGGGTTAGAAGGGCCCTCAGGAGTTCATCTAGCCCAACCCTCTGGGTCAAAGCAGGTCCCATCCACAGGCAGATGTTTACCCCACTTCCTTAAAGGGCCCCTTCAGGGATTGAACTCACAACCCTGGGTTTCATAGGCCACTGCTCAAAGCACTGAGCTATCTCTAGGTTCCTGGTATACTAACCTTAAAAGACTGACAGAAGGGAAGCCTCATTATACTGACTTTAATAAGACTGAAGGAAAACAGCTTGTGGCTCTTACTCATGTCCAAAGATCCAACAGGATCCACATGCAACCATGTGGGCAGATTTGGCCTATACATCATTGTAGACATACCAGACTCACTCCTGCTGGTTGTCCTTGGGAATTAGCTCACTTCCAGCCAGGAGCGCCCTTCCAGGACCTCAGTGCCTTTTTAACTGGGTCTCCCCCACCCAACTATCCCCACTTTGCCTCAGTATTGGCTACTGCCCAGTCTCCATCTAGCCCCTGTTCACTGGGGCAGACTGCAGTATCAGCCACTTATCATCGGCAAAGGGGTTTGGACCTGCTGCCTTGGCCATACCCCTGGGCTGCCCTCTGCAACCCCTAGTACCTGTTGGCCTTATGGTAGGCCGCAGCCTGGGGCTTTCTAGGAAGGAGCTCCCCAGCTCCCCTGCCTTTCCCCAGCCCTGCTCTACTCTAGGTACCTTGTCTAGCTCCCTGCAGCCAGGCCCTTCTCCCTCTACAGCCAGAGGGAGAGTGTCTGGGCTCCTGGCTCACTGCCTCTTATAGGGACCAGCTGGGCCTGATTGGGACCTGGCCGCAGCTGGGCCTGCTTTCTCCCAATCAGCCCAGGCTTCTTGCCCCAGCTACATCCCTCTCCTGGGCTGTTGTAAGCCCCGAAGGGCAGGAGCGGGTAACCACCCCACTGCAATCATAAATATAAAAGTGTAGAATCTCTCTCTTAATAAGAATGACACTGCTGTATTTCAATTAAATCCAGATAAAAGAAGACGTCTTTATGATCACATAATGAAAGCAAAGGTGATTAATGGCAATTAAGTTATAATTTTCCCTCATGCCTGTTAACAGGTACTGCAATAAACATTCAATTTAAATGGCATTATGAATTAAGTTATGTTTTTCTTACTACTGCCAGTAAGTGAGCTTTAGGAGCAGCAGAATAATGTTAACTTAGCAATGCAGGGAAGCATATTGTACTTCTTATTAATAGAATAAAATAAACTCACAACGATTACAGCTACGCTTCTGTCACTGCTGTCATGAGAGAGACGTACTGTGTGATTTTCATGATTAAAAACAAATCTATTACTCTTGACATCTTCTGCCCCACTGAAATCAGTGAGAGTCTTGCCACTAAGTCCAACTGAAACAGAATCCAGCCCTTTGGGATTTGTGGGTGAACGTGATAACAGCAACTGTCATATTAAATGCTTGGCTGGATGGTAGAATAATAAAGAGCAGAAACTCAGGGACAATACCATAGTGACAGAAAGTCAATTAGTGAACAAAGAGGATTGATGATGTTTCTCATTTCCCAAGGTTGATTTAAAAATATCTATACAAAGGGTTAATTTGATTTAATATTTTTCCTTGCCCTTGGCTCTCACTCTTCCTTCATGGTTCCACCTACACCTGTCTTCGTTGGCCAAGTACCCACTGACCTTCAAATTCTATTTGAAAACGCATCTCCTAAGGTTATCCCTCATCTCTTATTCTCATAGTCAATAATCTCCTCACTCTCAGGCTAGGTCTACACTGGCGGGGGGACTCGGCCTAAGATACGCAACTTCAGCTATGCAAATAGCGTAGCTGAAGTCGGCGTATCTTGGGTCGACTTACCTGGCCATGAGGACGGCGGTGAGTCGACTGCTGCCGCTCCCCCATCGACTCCGCTTCCGCCTCTCGCCACGGTGGAGTTCCGGAGTTGACGGCAGAGCGATCGGGGATCAATTTTATCTCATCTACTCTAGATGCGATAAATCGATCCCCAATAGATCAATCACTACCTGCCTATCCGGCGGGTAGTGTAGACGTACCCTCAGACTCCCAAAAGGGCTGTGAGTTTTGACTTTGTCTTGTAGCTTTTAACCTTTTCAGGGCAAGGAGAGTTTGTTTGTTAAAACATACATTTACCGTGCAATATAAATCTTTTGTAATAATGATAATAAAATAGGTTAATTTCTGGACTGGCAATAACAGTGAACAGATATCAACCCAGTAATCACAGCACAAGCACAGTTCTACATAGTTACACTAAAATGAGGAAAACATATGAAACTATCTAACAATGCCTAAGACATGACTTTTTAAAAAAAATACTGTATTTCCTTGACTTTTGCTCTTCTTGTGTCATTTGCATTTTTCTCCCTGACATCCCTGTGACCTTTCTGCCATCATATAAGTCATACTGACAAGCCAGACATTTAAATTTCACCTATATTTAACCCAGTGAAATATAAGCTACAATATGTATTTTCCCATTACATGTTTCACTTGTTAGGTCTAAATCTCACTCTTCTACTCTGTGCAGAATGGATTTACCTAAGAGTTCATACAAGAGTAGTAATGAAAAATGGTTTCATGCATTACTGGGCTTTTTAATTTAATAAAATAGCATTTATATTACAAAAATAGAACAAAAAATAAATGACAGAATGCATTTTATGTTGCCATTGATATTTAAATATTTGCTCTATCATGAAGAATGACTGGTGGGCAGCGTGCGCCGGAGAGGCGCCCCACAGGGACGGGGCAGTTTGTGCAGGAGAGGCGCCCCACAGGGACGGGGCAGTTTGTGACTACATGAAGGGAGCCACCTTGGAATGTGTGATTTGCTGAAGACTTAGGTTGTGTCTACACTGAAAAGAAAAAAAAGTGTCTTAGCAATTCTCAGAGCCTGGGTCAACTGATTGGTAGGATGGCTCTTGCAATGATCGGGGATGGGAAATGACCAAAGGAGAGGCCAAAGGCTTGGTACATGGATCAGATATCAGTGGACATGAGCACGAGTCTTGGCAGAAGGCTATAACGCTCTCCGACCCCGAACAGGGAAGTGGCACGAAAGAAGAGGAAGAAACAACGTTAACAGACAATGAAGCAAAATATAAAATTATTTAAAAATAGGACAGACTGAGTGGAAAAACATTATTTTTTCCCACTTTTTTGTGTTTATGTCATCTGCTTAGACAGATAACAAATACTTGTTTCTGCTTGAAGTGTTTAGTAATCCTTTGATCGCTATATAAATCCAAATACATGAGATCCTAACAACTAACAACAACAAAAATTTGAAATGCTAAATAAGGTAAGTTATGCCTGATGGGGAAGAAAACAGAGAATATACAATACATATGTTGGAAATTGTGTACAATATGAATGACAGGTATTTACAGCTTATATTTTATATACTCCTCTACCCCGATATAACACGACCTGATAGAACATGAATTCGGATCTAACATGGTAAAGCGGTGCTCTGGGAGGCGGGAGGTGCAGGGCTGCGCGCTCCAGCGGATCAAAGAAAGTTCAATATAACGCAGTTTCACCTATAAACGCGGTAAGATTTTTTGGCTCCCGAGGACAGTGTTATGTCGAGGTAGAGGTGTATCTTAAAAATTTGACATTTCTGATTTATAGTCTTTTTTAAGGTATTTCAACTGCTATTCTGCTGAAAAATACTTGCAAAGTACTTAATTTTTTAAGATCCTATCTAAAGAATAAGAGTTTCAATTAAATTTCTCTGAAGGTTTAAGCTGTTACCAGAACCTACAGATAAAAATAAAGCTTTATATTGTACAGTTGGGCACAGTCCATATATAACCAACAAAACAGACATCCAGATTTATGGTGATGATAATCATATAAACTAGAACCTACCTATACAGTAGCATAACAGTATTGCCAGTAGCACGGAGACTTTTATAGCACAGAGGGCAGTACCTTTCCAGCTGCAACACTCTGAAGACTTCTTGAATTTAAAAGCACTTCTTGATAGTGTATTTCTAGGTACTGGCTGAGTAGGAGGGGGAGAAACAGAGCCAGATTCCATCGTGTAACCCTGTGTTGCAGTACTGAACAGTGGTGTTGTCCCTGTTCCTGTTCTGAATAAGAAATGCCTGTGGGAGAAAAAGACTCTATTAAAACACAATAATAAATAAACAAATGGAACAGGCAGAGACATTTTTGGTTCTCCTTAAAGCTGTTTGCCTTTTTTTTTTTAATATCTTACATTTTTTTCAGCCTACAAAGATTCTTGAAACCAATACATTGCACAACACTTGCATAGAAAAAACAGCATATTTTTAAAGTACAAGTGAAAATATTTATGATACACACTCTGTCCACAGTGGGACCACAACCACACGAACTACAATAATGTAGTCAGTGTAGCTAGCAGAGCTCTTGCCAAATTCTCGGACGAGTGTGGACAGGCCTTCTTTCGTCTGAATCAAGTGTTATAAAACTATGTCACATACTCCAGGGATCAATGTTTTCCAGATACCACACCTCTATCACAATTGTTTCTTAGTCTAAATACAGGGTGTGACAGATATTGAAACCCCATGCCGTATCTCTGGATACTTCTATGTTAAAATTATGTAGGGTTTCATGTACGACTGGGTTCTGCTCCATTGGTGAGAATTAGCTAATTGGACTGGAGATTAGCTAATGTAGTTCCTATATTCAAGAAGGGGAAAAAAAGTGACCCGGGTAACTACAGGCCTGTTAGTTTAACATCTGTAGTATGCAAAGTAATGGAAAAAATTTTGAAAGAGAGAGTGGTTAAGGAGCAGGAGGCCGATGACAACTGGGATAGATTACAGCATGGATTTACGAAAGGTAGATCGTGCCAAACCAATCTGATCTCCTTCTTTGAGAAAGTAACAGATTTTTTAGACAAGGGAAATGCGGTGGATCTAATATATCTGGATTTCAGTAAGGCGTTTGATACGGTACCGCATGAGGAATTATTGGTTAAATTGGAAAAGATGGGGATCGAAATGAAAATCCAGAGGTGGATAAGGAGTTGGTTAAAGGGGAGACTGCAGAGGGTAGTACTGAAAGGGGAACTGTCGGGTTGGAGGGGGGTTACCAGTGGAGTTCCTCAAGGTTCGGTTTTGGGTCCTATTTTATTCAATCTATTTATTGCTGACCTGGGAACCAAGAGTAGGAGTGGGCTGATAAAGTTTGCGGACGACACCAAGTTGGGAGGTATTGCCAATTCGGAGAAGGATCGGGATATCCTCCAGGGAGATTTGGATGACCTTGTAAACTGGAGTATTAGTAACAGGATGAAATTCAATAGTGAGAAGTGTAAGGTTATGCATTTAGGGATGACTAACAAGAATTTTAGTTATAAGCTAGGGACGCACCAGTTGGAAGTAACGGAGGAGGAGAAGGACCTGGGAGTCCTGGTTGATCGTAGGATGACTATGAGTAGGCAATGTGATGTGGCCGTTAAAAAAGCTAATGCGGTCTTGGGTTGCATTAGGCGGGGTATTTCTAGTAGGGATAAGGAAGTGCTAGTCCCGTTATATAAGGCGTTGGTGAGACCTCATTTGGAGTACTGTGTGCAGTTTTGGTCTCCCATGTTTAAGAAGGATGAGTTAAAACTGGAACGGGTACAAAGAAGGGCCACTAGAATGATCCGAGGAATGGAAGGCCTGTCGTATGACAGGAGACTTGAGGAGCTCGGTTTGTTTTCCTTAACCAAAAGAAGGATAAGGGGAGATATGATTGCACTCTTTAAATATATCAGAGGGATAAATACCAGGGAAGGAGAGGAATTATTTCAGCTCAGTGCTAATGTAGACACGAGGACAAACGGATATAAATTGTCAGTCAGGAAATTTAGGCTTGAAATTAGACGAAGGTTTCTAACCATCAGGGGAGTGCAATACTGGAACAGCCTACCGAGGGAAACAGTAGGGGCGAAGGACCTCCATGACTTTAAGATTAAGCTAGATAAGTTTATGGAGGAGATGGTATAATAGGATAACGGGCTTAGTCAATAGGTCAATTAAGTGCCAAACTGGTACTTAATTGGGTCAAATTGGGTCAATGATATGATATTCTTAACCTCTTTCAGAGGGTATGGCTGGAGAGTCTTGCCCGCATGCTCGGGGTTCAGCTGACCGCCATATTTGGGGTCGGGAAGGAATTTTCCTCCAGGGCAGATTGGCAGTGTCCCTGGAGGTTTTTCGCCTTCCTCCGAAGCATGGGGCAGGGGTCGCTTGCTAAAAGAGTGGGTAGATCGGCTAATGTGGCCTGCATCTTGCAGGAGGTCAGACTAGATGATCATAATGGTCCCTTCTGATCTTGAATTCTATGATTCTATGATTCTATGATTACCAGAGTTCCTCCAGGAACTAAAAATAGTGGGGGGTGATTATCTTGGGGATTGTGAGTAACTCCAGCGAAGCACCACCTGGGCTCATGAAATATATTGGCTCAAGTTGGGATTTCCAGAGAGTGGGAGACAAAGAAAGGGCTTTCAGTATAAAAGGATAACCTTGAACAGACCCAGGGCCTTCTTTCTGACCCACGAATGAACAGTACCTTCTGTCCAACAGGGCTCCCAAATCCTTTCAAAAGGGTGGGAATGCTTTGGCTTAAGAGGGCCCCATAAGACTGATGAGTGACCCCTGGTATATTTAATATGTTTTCTCTATAATGTTTTTACCCTGAGTTGTGTAGTAACTTGGAATTGCCGGCAATATGCTGGTCATTGCCCTTGGAGAAAAAACAATGCACAGACACTGGTCTTTAGCATAGCGTAAGGCAGGGGGCTGTGCCCTTCCAAAAACCCTAGTCAGACGGGAGTGAGTCAAGGATCTTTGCCCAGAGACCAGTAACAGCTGGAGATCTAAGACCTGACTGGGCACTCCAGGAGCAGACCAGGGACAAGGAGGATAATGGTGCAATGACCCTGAAACTGTGATACAGGGAAAACAGCAGCATCTCAAATATAACCGCATGGCAACTTTTGGCAAATGTAGGCAGTTTCGTTTTTGATGTATCCTAATGAATCATTTCCTAATCCTCAGTTTATGTTTGTGGCCATCACCCTACTAAGGTGTGATCACAGACACAGGAGCTGGTTTAATTTGGGGGATTGGGTAGGTAAAAAATTGTTTTGCACGCCTGCCCAAAAAGGTTGTAGGCAGAATTAGAGGGGAAAAAATAAAGCGATGTTTGGGACTCTCTCAATGAGTCAATCACCATGCTAATGCTGACTACATTTTTTAACTGAAATTTCTGGGGCGAATGCCACTCTACATGAGCTCTGAGGCAACATGTTCAAACGAGGCTTCAAGAAGCTCGTAAATCCTCACCAACTGGGTTAAGAAGGAGCACTGTGCAGAATTTTGTTGTTGCCAGAAACACCAACAGCAATACAGAACTATATAGGTGTGTGCATTTCAGAGGAGGAAACAGAGGGTGGCCAAATCATAAAATGATTTATAATAATTATGTTATAATATAATTATTATTCAGTAAGATACACTGGAGTTATATCAGGAATGAATCTGCTCTTTTACTCCCTGGGAGAAATAAGGACATTTGATAACCAGGAAAATTTGTGCTTTGAGAAGGATTTGCACTGTGGACCTTGGCATCAGCTGCCCTTCTTTGAAATATTCCCCTCAAGAACAGGGTCGGCTCTACCATTTTTGCCACCCCAAGCAAACAAAATCGCTTGGACTGCTGCTGCCCGAACTGCCTAAGTGCCCACACAAAAACCCCAAAACAAATGTTCGGACTGCCACCGCCCAAACTGCCAAAACAGGGAAAAAAACCCCACACTCAGACTGCCACCACCTGAACTGCCGAAGCGCCCAAAAAAACCCAAAACCAAATGCTCGGACTGCCGCCAGCCGAACTGCCAAAGCAGAAATAAAATAAAAAAGCCACCCAGACTCTGCCGCCCCAAGAATGGACGGAATGCCACCCCTTAGCATGTGCTGCTCCAGGCATGTGCTTCCTCTGCTGGTGCCTGGAGCCAGCCCGGCCTGAGAAGATTCCTGGTAATACACAGCATAAGGAACTTCACTTGTAAACAATATTAAGGCTATTGGTAATGGCGGAGAACTGGGAACAGCAAAGAAGCCCACCTCAGAGCATTTAAATTCAGAAAGGGGAACTACACAAAACTGAGGAAGCTAGCTAAACAGAAATTAAAAGGTACAATCCCAAAAGTGAAATGCCTGCAAGCTGCATGGAGTTTTTAAAAAAAAATTCTATAATAAAGCCTCAAATTAACTGTATATTCCAAATGAAAAAAAAACATAGTAAGAGGGCCAAAAAAGTGCTACCACGATTAAACAACAAAGTAAAAGAAGCGGTTAGAGGCCAATAAGGCATCATGTAAAAACTGGAAGTTAAAACCTACTGAGGAAAATAGAAAGGAGCATAAATTCTGGCAAGTCAAGTATAATTAAGCAGGACAAAAGAATTTGAAGAGCAACTAGCCAAAGACTCAAAAACTAACAGTAATTTTTTTTAGTACATCAGAAGCAGGAAGCTTCTACACTAAACATTCAGTGGAGCCATTGGTAGAATAAAGGAGCACTCAAGAAAGATAAACCCATTGCGGAGAAACTAAACGAATTCTTTGCATCTTTCACACTTGAGCCATTCTTTTTAGGTGACAAGTCTGAGGAACTGTCTCAGACTGAGGTGCCGTTACAGGAGGTTTTGGAACAAACTGATAAATTAAACCGTAAGAGAGTCACCAGGACTAGATGGTGTCACCCAAGAGTTCTGAAGGAATTCAAATACGAAACTGCAGAACTACTAACTGTGGTATGTAACCCGTCATTTAAATCAGCTTCTGTATCAGATGACTGGAGGATAGCTAATGTGATACCAATTTTTTAAAAAGGCTCTAGAGTCGACCCTGGCAATGACAGCCTGGTAAGCCTAACTTCCGTGTGAAGCAAACTGGTTGAAACTCTAGTAAAGAACAGAATTATCAGACACAGAGATGAACACAATTTGTTGGCGAAGAATCAACACTTTTTTTTCGTAAAAGGACATCATGCCACATCAATCTATTAAAATTCTTTGAAGGGGTCAACAAATGTGGACAAGGGTGATCCAGTGGATACGATGTACCTGGACTTTCAGAAAGTCTTTGACAAGGTCCCTGACCAAAAGCTCTTAAACAAACTAAATAGTCATCAATCCGTAACTAGTTAAAAGATAGGAAACAAAGGGTAGGAATAAATTGCCAGTTTTCAGAACGGAGAGAGGTAAATACTGAGGTCCCCCAAGGGTCTGTACTGGGACCAGCGCTGTTCAACATATTCATAAATGATCTGGAAAAAGGGATAAACAGTGAGGTGGCAAAATGTATAAAAGATACAAAACTATTGAAGATAGTTAAGTCCCAAGCAGACTGTAAAGAGTTACAAAGGGATCTCACAAAACTGAGTGACTGGCAACAAAATTCATTTGTCAACATTGAATTTCATCTGCCAAGTAATGCACGTTGGAAACATAATCCCAGCAGTACATACAAAATGACCACTCAGGAAAGAGACCTTGATGTAAATGTGGATCGTTCTCTGAAAACATCCGCTCCATGTGCAATGGCAGTGAAAAAGCCTAATGTTAGGAATCATTAGGAAAGCGATAGATAGTAAGACAGAAAATCATAATGCCTCTACATAAATCTAGCTATACCCACATCTTTAATATTGTGTGCAGATCTGGTCACCCCATCTTACTTAGAATTGGGAAAGTTATACAGAAGGGCAACAAAAACGATTAGGGGTATGGAACGGCTTCCGTATGCGGAGAGATTAAAAAGACTGGGACTGTTCACCTTGGAAAAGAGACAGCTAAAGGGAGATACGATTGAGGTCTATAAAACCATCACTGGTGTGGAGAAAGGAAATAAGGAAGTGTTATTTACTCCTTCACGTAACTTAAGAACTAGGGGTCACCCAATGAAATGAATAGGCAGCAGGTTTAAAACAAACTAAAGGAAATATTTCTTCACACAACGCACAGTCAACCTGTGCAACCCATTGACAGGTGATGTTGTGAAGTTTTTGAATGCAGCTATTTTTTTGGTATATAATTCTACATTTGTAAGTTCAACTTTCATGGTAAAAAGATTCCTCTACTGTACTTGTATTACATGAATTGAAAAATACTATTTTTATTTTTACAGTGCAAATAGTTGTAATAAAAATATACAGTGAGCACTGTACACTTTGTATTCTGTGCTGTAATTGAAATCAATATACTTGATAATGTTAAAGATGTAAAAAGGTGTAAAAATCCCAAAATATTTAAAGAAATGGTATTCTATTATTGTTTAACAGCGCAATTAATTGCTTGACTGCAGCAGAATTCTGCTTGCTGTACGTACTATGAAGAAAAAAATTCTTCCAATACTACTGCAGATATACAGCACCTCTGTGGAGTAGGGGCTTGGGGCTATTTCTGCAGATCTGCTCAGCTCACAGCCTAGCTACTTCAAGCCAGTGTCTGTGGTCTAGATTTGCACAGACATATTCCTTGGAGTAATTCTATAGAGCCTTCAAGACCGCACATGTAGACACTCATCAAAATAATGCCACATGACAGTATAACAATTAGAAGATATTTCCCCCTTAAAGACGATAATTAAAATGTACGGCATGAAAAAGAACTAGAATGTCAAAGATTAGACCATGTTGCACTCCACTTTTTAGTCTCTGAATCAGGCTGCTAAAGCTGTTACTCTCCACTGTGACCAATTATGGCTTAAGCCTAGTGGAGAATCAGGGCCCCACAGTCTTAAGGTCTTTTAGAATCACGTAGAATAAAAAAATCATGAAAAAATTGAAGAGGAGTCAAAAAATTCTTACAAATCCCGTAAGTATGAAAGGTAAATATCACTGTCCCCATGACAAGTGGGTAGGTTCCACAGAGTTTTGCAATATTAGAACTACTGAAAATTAGTTATACCTACAAATTGCTTGTCTTAAGAGTCATAGGATCATAGAATATCAGGGTTGGAAGAGACCTCAGGAGGTATCTAGTCCAACCCCCTGCTCAAAGCAGGACCAACCCCAACTATATCATCTCAGTCAGGACTTTGTCAAGCTGGGCCCTAAAAACCTCTAAGGAAGGAGATTCCACCACCTCCCCAGGTAACCCATCCCAGTTCTTCACCACCCTACTAGTGAAATAGTGTTTCCTAATATCCAACCTAAACCTCCCCCACTGCAACTTGAGACCATTGCTCCTTGTTCTGTCATCTGCTACCACTGAGAACAGCCGAGCTCCATCCTCTTTGGAACCCCCTTTCAGGTAGTTGAAGGCTGCTATCAAATCCCCCCTCACTCTTCTCTTCTGCAGACTAAACAATCCCAGTTCCCTCAGCCTCTCCTCATAAGTCATGTGCCCCAGCCCCCTAATCATTTTTGTTGCCCTCCACTAGACTCTCTCCAGTTTGTCCACATCCTTTCTGTAGTGGAGGGCCCAAAACTGGACACAGTACTCCAGATGTGGCCGCACCAGTGCCCAATAGAGGGGAACAATCACTTCCCTTGATTTGCTGGCAATGCTCCTCTTAATGCAGCCCAATATGCCATTGGACTTCTTGGCAGCAAGGGCACACTACTGACTCATATCCAGCTTCTCGTCCACTGTAATCCCCAAGTCCTTTTCTGCAGAACTGCTGTTTAGCCAGTCAGTCCCCAGCTTATAGCAGTGCATGGGATTCTTCTGTGCTAAGTGCAGGACTCTGCACTTGTCCTTGTTGAACCTCATCAGATTTCTTTTGGCTCAATCCTCCAATTTATCTAGCTTACTCTGGACCCTAGATCTACACTCCAGCGTATCTACCTCTCCCTCCAGCTTAGTGTCATCTGCAAACTTGCTGAGGGTGCAATCCATCCCATCATCCAGATCATTAATAAACATGGTGAACAAAACTGGCCCCAGGACCAACCCCTGGGGCACTACGGTGACAAAGTGTCCGGTTTTCGACTGGAACACCAGCTCGAAAAGGGACCCTGGCGGTTCCAGTGAGCACCACCAACCTGGCCATTAAAAGTCCGGTCAGCGGTGCTGGGGCACTAAGGCAGGCTAGTCCCTGCCTGTCCTGGCATCACACTGTGCCCCAGAAGCGGCCAGCAGGTTTGGCTCCTAGGCGGGGGGGCCAAGGGGCTCTGCATGCTGCCCCCAACCCGAGGACCAGTGGGAGCTGGGAGAGCCAGTGCCTGTGAGTGAGAGCAGCATGGGGAGCTTCCTGGTCCCCCGGGCTAGGACCTGGACCTGCTGGCTGCTTCTGGGGTGCATGCAGCGTGGTGCCAGGACAGGCAGGCAGCCTGGCTTAGTCCCGCTGTGCCACTGACCGGGAGCTGCCCAAGGTAAGCTCCTGCCCCAGCCACAAGCCTATGCCCCAGCCCAGAGCCCCGCCTCAAAACCAAAACCCCCTCCTGCACCCCAAACTCCTCATCCCCGTCACCACCCCAGAGCCCTCACCCACCCTGCACCCCCAGCCCAGAGCCCCGCCTCAAAACCAAAACCCCCTCCTGCACCCCAAACTCCTCATCCCCGTCACCACCCCAGAGCCCTCACCCACCCTGCACCCCCAGCCCAGAGCCCCGCCTCAAAACCAAAGCCCCCTCCTGCACCCCAAACTCCTCATCCCCCTCACCACCCCAGAGCCCTCACCACCCTGCACCCCCAGCCCAGAGCCCCACCTCAAAACCAAAACCCCCTCCTGCACCCCAAACTCCTCATCCCCCTCACCACCCCAGAGCCCTCACCCACCCTGATCCCCAGCCCAGAGCCCCGTCTCAAAACCAAAACCCCTCCTGCACCCCAAACTCCTCATCCCCGTCACCACCCCAGAGCCCTCACCCACCCTGCACCCCCAGCCCAGAGCCCCGCCTCAAAACCAAAGCCCCTTCCTGCACCCCAAACTCCTCATCCCCGTCACCACCCCAGAGCCCTCACCCACCCTGCACCCCCAGCCCAGAGCCCCGCCTCAAAACCAAAGCCCCTCCTGCACCCCAAACTCCTCATCCCCCTCACCACCCCAGAGCCCTCACCCACCCTGCACCCCCAGCCCAGAGCCCCGCCTCAACACCATAGCCCCCTCCTGCACCCCAAACTCCTCATCCCCGTCACCACCCCAGAGCCCTCACCCACCCTGCACCCCCAGCCCAGAGCCCCGCCTCAAAACCAAAGCCCCTCCTGCACCCCAAACTCCTCATCCCCCTCACCACCCCAGAGCCCTCCCCACCCTGCACCCCCAGCCCAGAGCCCTGCCTCAAAACCAAAACCCCCTCCTGAACCCCAAACTCCTCATCCCTGTCACCATCCCAGAGCCCTCACCCACCCTGCACCCCCAGCCCAGAGCCCCGTCTCAAAACCAAAACCCCTCCTGCACCCCAAACTCCTCATCCCCCTCACCATCCCAGAGCCCTCACCCACCCTGCACCCCCAGCCCAGAGCCCCGCCTCAAAACCAAAGCCCCCTCCTGCACCCCAAACTCCTCATCCCCGTCACCACCCCAGAGCCCTCACCCACCCTGCACCCCCAGCCCAGAGCCCCGCCTCAAAACCAAAGCCCCTCCTGCACCCCAAACTCCTCATCCCCGTCACCACCCCAGAGCCCTCACCCACCCTGCACCCCCAGCCCAGAGCCCCATCTCAAAACCAAAGCCCCCTCCTGCACCCCAAACTCCTCATCCCCGTCACCACCCCAGAGCCCTCACCCACCCTGCACCCCCAGCCCAGAGCCCCGCCTCAAAACCAAAGCCCCCTCCTGCACCCCAAACTCCTCATCCCTGTCACCACCCTAGAGCCCTCACCCACCCTGTACCCCCAGCCCAGAGCCCCGTCTCAAAACCAAAACCCCTCCTGCACCCCAAACTCCTCATCTCCCTCACCACCCCAGAGCCCTCACCCACCCTGCACCCCCAGCCCTGAGCCCTGTCCCACTCCCTGAATCCTTCATCCCCAGCCCCACCCTGGAGCCTGCACCCCAACTCCAAGCCCCCTCCTGCCGCCATAACCCCTCATTTCGGGCCCCAGCCCAGAGCCTGCACCCCCAGCCAGAGCCCTCACCCCTCCCACACCCCAACTCCAAGCCCCCTCCTGCCGCCATAACCCCTCATTTCGGGCCCCAGCCCAGACCCCGCACCCCCAGTTAGAGCCCTCACCCCACAGACACCCGAACCCCCTGCTGCGGCCCAGTGAAAGTGAGCGAGGGTGGGGGAGGGCGAGCCACCAAGGGAGGAGGAATGTAGGGAGTGGGAGGCGGGGCCTTGGGGAAGGGGCGGGGCTAGGGTGTTTGGGGTTTGTGCAACTAGGAAGTTGGCGACGCTATGGGGCACTCCACTCGATACCGGCTGCCAACTAGCCATCGAGCCGTGGAGCACAACTCCCTGAGCCCAAGGATCTCGCCAGCTTTCTGTCCACCTTAGAGTCCACTCATCCAGCCCAGACTTCTGTAACTTGCCGGCAGGATACTGTGGGAGACTGTGTCTAAAGCTTTGCTAAAGGTTCATTCCTTCGTACCCGCCAAAGTGACATCATGTTTCAAAGGCTCAGCTGTTTACAACGACACGTATTATAGCCTAAGCAATGCTAGTAAGAGCGGCAAACATCCCATGTACCGCCACTGGCTGCAAGAAGGAACTGAGGGTGGGGGGAGCCAGCCGCACCCCCTATACTGTGCCATGCGGGCGCCACTCCAGAGGGGGCCGGAGCAGCTCCCCTGTGGATACTGCTGGTGGAAAAACGTCCCGCACCGGTGCATGTGGAGAGCACACACACAATGTGCAATGGACATGAGCAAGCACCCGAAAAACTACCATTTACTAGTTCAAACCAGCAAGGGACCCATGCCCCATGCTGCAGAGGGAGGTGAAAAGCTCCAAGGGGGTCTGCCAATCTAAGCAGGGGGGAAATTCCTTCACAACCCCACGTATGGGTCAACACCATTTACATAATCAGATACTCAATACAAAGGTTAAAGGGAGATAGATGTACACTACAGAATAGCTCCCCAAGTGTACCTGTGTGACTCATCAGGTTTCTAGAAATACCAGTGATAGTCTCTCTGGTTTATGTTGCAAATGCTCAGCTGTGGACTCTACACTTAAGCAACAGTGTCTGTATGTGCGGATGGGAGGTGGGGGGAGAGAGGACCTTCTTTCCTACCCTCTATGATCAAAATGCATTCCAGGGATTTATGTGTTTCACAGCCGTTATTTGCATCTCTCAGTGACACCATTTTTTTACCATACCCTTAGAAAGCCATAAATATCCCCCACTGACTTGAGACAGAGTTGAACTGATGTTTCTGAGGTAAAAATTAGGCTTCATGGATCAATTTACTCTAGTGTCACTTCACCGACTGCAGTGGAATGACACCAGCGATGCATTTGGTCCCAGAGCCACTATCCACGAGTGTACAACTGAGGGCCAAATGCTGCAGTCCAGATGAGGAATGGATCCTGGTCACGCACAGGAAAAAAGGGTCACAGCTAAATCCTGCTCACTTGTGAGAAGTCCCAGGATTTGGCCCCTCTCTCTAAAAAAAAATCTCCCCCTGAACGATCATTTTATTATTGATTGTTTGAGCTGCACATTGGGAATTTTTGTCAGGATTCTTAAGAAAAAAAATGTTTTTTTGTGATATTATTCTCTGTAATGACCTGACATAAATTATTCATCTTAAACTGAAAAGGGAAGTGCCCTGATAGAACTGGCATCTGAGACTGAGACTGTCAGTTTTCTAATCAAAATCAAGTATCAGAGGGGGAGCCGTGTTAGTCTGGATCTGTGAAAGCAGCAGAGAGTCCTGTGGCACCTTATAGACTAACAGACGTATTGGAGCATGAGCTTGCGTGGGTGATGGAGGGGATGGAGAAGAAATAACTGGAGAAATTGGCTGGAAGAATTTCACAGAGCGTGTCAAACAAAGGGTCAAAGAAGTGTGAAAAATGAACCCTGGAATATGCAGCATTTAGCCAAGGCCACAGGTCACTCGTAGCAGCACACCTATGTACTAGTGATCTCTGTGGCCTGTATACAAAAAGCTTTGAAAATTCAAATAGTTTAAGGTGCTTCCTGTTAATAAGAACTACCACTGAGCTAAACTCTGAAAGAGATTAGATTGTAGACAGAGAGCTCATGGATATAGACAGCCACACACATCCAACCAGACCTCCCTTCACTCCTTAGAGACCAGTCTGTTCTTTCAGCTTTCCCGTTGCACGGGCCCTTCACATTCAGGGGAGGGAGCCGGGCACACACCCTATGGAGCCGTTTTCTGGGAAGGTGTGTACAGGACACAGCCATTCAGAATTTGGCTCTTGATGTCTGTATTCTAAAACTGACTTATTAATTCCTAGCCAGACAGACCCTCACCCTACACTATGCCACACCATCCATCCAACCCCAGCCCTTCCTACTGACACTACCAACCCCACACTGCGCCATGATGTCCAGCTTCCCCCCCACAACCTGCCCCACTCACCCACCATGGCTCCCCCGCTTACTAACAGGGTCCACTCCCCACCCCCCTCTTTCCACCTCAGTCTCAGCTGGTTAAACTGTACTGGGAGCTCCCTGCCATGGGCCAGCCTGTCCTCAAACCACCAGGTGTGATGGCAGAGGCCCCAGAGTCACGAGACCCCTTTCATCTCCGAAGGCTAGATGAGGAACGAGGGGGTGGGCAGGGGGTCTACAGGACAGAGGAGCTGGGGTAGATGTTGGGGGCGGGGGGATCCAGGTCAGTGGTTTTTACCCTATGGTACGTGGCTCCCTGGGGGTCTGCCGAGCACGTCTGAGATATCCACCGCGGTCTGCACCTCCATTTGAAATGCTTGGGGGGGCCGCGAATGAAAAAGGTTGAAAACCACTGGGTTACAGGACAGGATGTTAGAGATCAATGCATGTGTTAGTAGGGGCAGAGGCAGGACTGGGGGCTGAGGACGTATTGGGGGGCTGAGGACTAAGCGAGGGATGGTGGGGGCTAGACAAGGGGAGCATGGGAGGTATTGTGGGATGGTGGGGGCTAGAAGAGGAGTGGGAGGGATTTGGGGGACTAGAAGAGGGGGGAGGATGGGAGGGATTTGGAGGAGGGGAGCTAGAAGAGGAAGGGGTGGAGGGTATTTGGAGGGTGAGGCTAGACAAGGGGGGAATTTGGGGGGCAGGGCCTAAGAAGGAGGGGGTGGGAGGTATTTGGGGGCAGGAGCTAGAAGATGGGGGAGAAATTGTGGGGAGAGGAGCTAGAAGACAAGGAGGATGGGAGGTATTCGGGGAGAGGGGTCTAGATGAGGAGGGGGAGCTATTGGGGGCAAGGGGCAAGAAGAGGGGCCAAGATGGGAGATATCTGGGGGGCAGGGAGTAGAAGAGGAAGAGGGTGGAAGGTGTTTGCGGGGAGGGGCTGGAAGGGTGGGAGGTATTTGGGGCTGGGAGGCTAGAAGAGGAAGGCAGGGGCTAGAAGGGAGACACGGGGGCTAGGAGGGGTGGGAGGTATTTGGGGGTAGGGTAAAAGAGGGGAAATGGGAGATATTTGGGGGCAGGGTAGAAAAGGGAGGAGGTATTTGGGGGCAAGGGTAGAAGGGGGGTGGGAGGCATTTGGGGAGGGGGCAGGGGCTATTGGGGGGTGTTGTGGAGGGGGGTATTGGGGGCGGGGGCTAGACGAGCTGGTGGGAGATATTTGGGGAGGAGGCAGGGGGTAAAAGGGGGTGGGAGGCATTTGGGGAGGGGGCGGGGGCTATTTGGGGAGGGTGTAGAAGGGAGGTTGGGAGGCATTTGGGGAGGGGGCGGGGGCTATTTGGGGAGGGTGTAGAAGGGAGGTTGGGAGGCATTTGGGGAGGGGGCGGGGGCTATTTGGGGAGAGGTAGAAGGGGGGAGGGAGGCGTTTGCAGAGGGGGGGCGGGGGGTGTTTGGGGGTGGGTGTAGAAGGGGGAGGGAGGTGTTTTCAGAGGGGGGCGGGCGGTGTTTGGGGGTGGGGTGTAGAAGGGGGAGGGAGGCGTTTGCAGAGGGGGGCGGGGGGTGTTTGGGGGTGGGGTGTAGAAGGGGGAGGGAGGCGTTTGCAGAGGGGGGGCGGGGGGTGTTTGGGGTGGGTGTAGAAGGGGGGAGGGAGGCATTTGGGGAGGGGGCGGGGGTATTTGGGGGTGGGGTGTAGAAGGGGGGAGGGAGGCATTTGAGGTGGGGGCAGGGGGTGTTTGGGGAGAGGTAGAAGGGGGAGGGAGGCGTTTGCAGAGGGGGGCGGGGGTGTTTGGGTGTGGGCTGTAGAAGGGGGGGTAGGAGGCATTTGCAGAGGGGGGGCGGGGGGTGTTTGGGAAGTAGAAGAGGGGGGAGGGAGGCATTTGAGGTGGGGGCGGGGGTATTTGGGGGTGGGGTGTAGAAGGGGGGAGGGAGGCGTTTGTAGAGGGGGGCGGGGGGTGTTTGGGGGTGGGGTGTAGAAGGGGGGATTGGGAGGCATTTGGGGAGGGGGCGGGGGTAGAAGAGGGGGAGCTCGGGGGATATTTGGGGAGCTCAGGGCCCCCCCCGCCGCCCCCTTTACCCGCTCGCGCTCCGGGCTGCGCCACGTGCTGCTCAAGAGCCGCCACGCGAACGCCTCAGGGCCACGTGACGCCGCCCGCGAAGCTCCGCCCCTCCCGACACGGCCAATAGGAAGCGGAGACAGAGCCCTGACCAATCGGAGCGCAAGTAAAATCCCCCCCCCCCGTGTTAGAGTGCGAGGGTGGGGGCTGCCTGCAGTGTCCAGCCCCCCCCCGGGTGCCGCAGGGACCAGACCCCCCCCCAGGGATACAGCGGGGGGGCAGCCACACCGGCTCCGGGGGCACTTTGCGCAGCCACTGCTGTGATGAGCTGGCGAGTCTCAGCCTTGAGGGCCAGGTGCCCCTGCTGCCACCCCCCTCCCAGCCCCCCAGCTTGTCTAGGGGGCGCCTCCCTTTACCGCCCCCGCCTGCCTTAGAACCACGTTGTGCCCCGGAGGCCTGGGGCCGCGGAGCCGCTGGCAGTGGTTCTGTAGGGGGCCCCTCGCACCAGCCTCAGTCCATCCTTCCTGGGGACGGGGACCCTGATTTCCAGCCTTCCCTGGGGGAGCCTCCCCGAATGGGCTCTCTGCTGCGGAGCCCCAAGCCCCTCCCACTCCCCACCAGCGGGGGGATGGGAGTGGGGTAAATGCCCCTGACGCAGTCACATCCCCCCCCCCCCCCGCCGGCTGCATGCTGGGAATCCAGGCTGGGAGGCAGGGGGGGGGCTGCCGGCCGTGGGGTGCCCTGCAGCCTGGTGCCATTCACAAGGAGAACCGCGACGGCCTGACACCCCAACCCCTGTACGAGCTCCCGCCCTGCCCCCCCCATGCCTACTGCCTCTTGAGCAGCCCTCCCTGCGGTGTCCCCAGTACCCCCCCCGGCTGTGTCCCCTCCCCCGCAGCTTCCCAGCCCCCCAGCTCCCGCCCCGTGACATCCCCCTCGCTACACTGTCTCCCTGCAGCTTGCCCCATTCCTTCCCTGAGTCCCAGCTTCACCCCCTGACATCTCTCCAACCCCACCTCCCCCCATCACGGCCCTCGGCCCCCTCTAGTGCCCTGGCCCCTGTTCCCTGTGGGGGGCTTGAGAGGCCCTCACTCCCCGGCCGCTCCACTCCGCAGAACGGGAAGCTGCTGGTGTTCAGGAAGGTGGGCCTGGGCTGGGCCAGCTGCTTGGGCAGGTCCTGGTGAAAGAGAGAAGAGCAGGCAAGGCTGAGAGGCCCCTCCCTTGTCCCGGGGGGGGGACAGGGGGTCCCACAATTTGGCCAGTGTCACCCTCCCACATACAGAGGAGACATCAGCTCCCAGCAGCCGTGCTCCATCTCCAGCCCCGCAGGGAGGAGACCACAATTCACCAGTGCCCCCCACCCCGCCACCGCCATCAGCAGTCAAGCCAGGGAATCACCCCCTTCTCCCCTGCGAGGGCTGCAGGACTCCCTGCCCCCTGCAACACCAGCCTCCTCGCCATGTACCCCAGAGTGGGGTCGGATAAGGGTGGATTTATTCTTTCCATTCCTCAGATCTAGCCCTCAGTCCTGGTCTGCCCATACGTGATCCAGGTTCTGGAGCAGTTAGCTGCTTACCCAGGGCTACCAAGGAGCCGCCAGGAGAAGGGACTAGATTCTCCAAGGCTCTGCATCCATTCACACTGGTACCCGTCTCACACATGGGGAAACTGAGGCACCAGGGAGGGCGATATGGGCTGCGCCAGGTCAGATTGGGAGTCTGTGGGAGAGCCAGGAATAGAACCCAGGAGTCCTGGCTCCGTGGGCAGCTTGGGACTCCTCCATTTGGGGAGGCTGGGCGCTCCCGGACTGTGGCCCTGCCCCAAGGCTCGCTCCCGCTCAGCATCCCCTGGGCCCTTATACCCACCACCCATGCCTGGCTCCCAGCCTCCCCTGCTCTAACCGCTAGACCCAGCAGGGATGGAACAATCTTTATAGTGGGAGGTGCTGAGAGCCAGTGAACAAAACTGTAAAGCCCGTACAGGATGGAAACCACTTCAAGCCAGGGGGTGCACCACGACTGGCCCTCACTCCCTTCCCAGAGCTAGCGGTGGGACCCGGATACCCTGGCTCCCAACCCCCACGCTAACCACTAGACACCACTGCCCTCCCAGAGCTGGGGATAAGAACCAGGAGTCCTGGCTCCCAGCCCGGCTGTGGGTGGAGCAGGACGTACTGGCCATGGGCTCAGCTGGGCATCGCTTACCATCAGGTTGGAGGGGACGAGTCATGGGTGGCGCGTACTATGGGCTGGGGCAGGCTGTGTCTCCCCAAACAGCCCAGTGTAGCCCTGCCCATGCTCTGCCCAGAAGGCCCCCTCCTGCTCGCCCTTCCCCCTTGGCCCCAGCCCAGGCCAGCTGGCTGCTCCTCCCCAGGGCAGCGTGCTGGGGCAGGGACTAGGGCGGCCATGGCCAGCCTGTGGCTGGGACTTGAGGTGGCTGGGGGGCACCTGGGGATGCCCACCAAGTGCTTGCGAAGGAAGGGCTGGGGTGGGGGCTGTGTGCTGCCTGCCCGGCACTCGGGAGCTGGGGCGGCCGTGCACTGTCTGACCACCCAGCGTTTGGGGACTGGGGGTCACGGGTGGAGCGGGGGCATGTGTCCCCCACCAAGCATGCTAGGGGAAGCCACAGGGGGGCGCTCTGGGCTCCGATGGGGGAAGGGGGCCAGGAGGGGCAGGGCCGGCTGGGAGGATTGGATGCTCCATAAAGCAACCAATGGATCAGATCAATGGGCCAATCTAACCTGTATCGCCCCCCCCCAACATCAGATTAATTGGGCCATCTAGCCTAGTATCCCTCTCCCCACAAGAATATCAATGGGCCCATTTAGCCTGGAATACCCCACCCTACATGAGCTCAATGGGCCCATCTAACCTTGTTATCCCCACCTCATATCAGAGCAATGGGCCCATCTAATCTGATATCCCCCACCCCACAATAATATCAATGGGCCCATGTAGCCTGGTATCCCTCTCCCCACAACAATATCAATGGGCCCATCTAGCCTGGTATCCCCCACTCCCCATCAAATCAACGGGCCTATCTAGCCTGGTATCTCCCTCCCCACATCGGATCAATGGGTCCATCTAGCCTGGTATCCCCCTCTCAAACATTAGATCAATGTGGTCTGTGAGATGCACCCTTAAACAGCTGAAGTTGGTTAACATAATCAAGTTTTTGCTCGTTTGTTTTACATGTATCTTGTTTTAAGTAACCCACATGTAATACACAGATTAACTTAGTTCGTCCCCAGTGTAATAGGGACCAAGTCTTCTATAACACAAGCTCTGCGTCTGGTCTGGTTTTTCCAGGTCTTTAGCACACATATGCCTGCTTTCGATCCTTTCGCAGTTGTTGCGCAGACAGTCCTTTTTGCGGAATTCATGCAAGTGCATTACTAACTATTGTAGAAGAAACGTAGTGCTTGACTGCTAAGAAGCACTGCAAGTCTGTAATGTTATATCCTTGGGGGGCAGCCGGTTTAGGAAGAAATCACTTGAGGCCAGACAGCAGACAGCTAACAAAACCACCATTTTATTTACAGACACAGAGAGCTCACTCAGCCGGCTGAAGCTGGCTGAGCTAACCCATAATAATCTAACTCAGTTGCCATAGCAACAAAAACCATGACAACCAAATACACAACATGTAAGAAAGCATATTGCTCTCCCCAGCTGAGCTCTCTCTTTCAGTAACAGAAGGGGCTGTGTCTGAGGCTGGGAGCCCAGTGCGGAGGCTGCTCCAGCATGGCCGGCAGCAGGGCAGTGCAGTGGGACCGGGGGTAGCATGGGGAGTGGGTGGCCCCTGTATAGAGAGGAAGTGTGGGCTGGAGGCATGATCAAGATGGACACTGTCCTGATGGGAGAAGCAGGGGCCTATCTGCCTGGTTTGCCCTCTGCCCTGAGTCCCTGAGCTCCCCCACAGACCTGAGAGGGGGCTGCCCAAGGCTGTAGTGGGCCAGGGTGGACAAGTATCCCAGACAGTGAAAAGAGGAGCAGCCTCTCCTGCAGGGTCGGTGAAACTGAGGCAGGGAGTGGCTGGGCCCAGGGAGCTGAAAGAGGAGCTTGGGGCCTAGCTCTGGTGCAGATCTTGCAGCCCAGGCTACGCCCTGAGTGTGAGGGGACAGTCGCAGCTTGGGGTGGCTGGATCTGGTGGTTCAGATCTGGGGTCTGAGGTTGGAGGAATGGCTGGAGTTAGGGATCAGAAGTCTGTTTGGGTTTGGGGTGCAGGAGTGGAGCTGCGTCTTTGGGATGTATCGCATGTGGGGTAAAGAACTGGGTATTTGGGGACAGTCTTACTGTTGGGAGGGGTCTGTCCAGCTGTGGCACTGGGAGTCGGAGGTGGAGTAGTTGAGGGAATGGTTTGATATTGACATTTTAGGCTGCGGGTAGGAGCTGGGGTTTGGGCTGCACTCCTGGCATTGCACCAGAGGGTCTTGTGTTTTTGTCTGAAAACCTGCTCCTCCTTTCACCTTTCCCTTTCAGATCTTCCTCGCTCAGCTTGTACACCTGGAAAAACAATCTGAGTCCCAGGAATTCCACTTGGGTGTCTGCAGGGCAAGGTGGGCCCTGAAATCCAGCAGCTGGGAGGCCACTTGCCGTGGTTTGTAGCCTCCCTCCCCTGCCTTCTTCTAGGAGGCAGCAGAGAGTACCTGACACTGCTGCAACGGGAGAGCGAAGCCGCCCAGGCTGAGGAGGAACGGCAAGGCAAGGAGTTGGTGATAGATGCCTGGAGCCCCTGTCTCTCAGGTTTGCCTGCGGTCACAGTGCCTGAGTGACATGGTAAACCCACGGCTCGTTCTGCCAGCCGCAGTGTGGAAACCAGCCGCCGTGGAGCCCACGCAGAGTGCAGGGTCAGGCACGTGCAGGTAACACGATGGCCTTAAGGTGGAAAAGGCTGCTGTGAGGGAGAATGTCAGTCTGCCTACTGGCCCAGAAAGACCCTGCCTAAAGGCTGGGTAGATAGATCCATGGCCCAGTTCCTTTCTAGCACCTTGGGGAGAAAGGAGAGAAGATGTGGGCTGGAGAGATGAGGATTTTGGCTCAGGCCCAGTTGATGAGAAAAGCCCCTCCTGTAAGCAACGTCCCGCTTCCCCCGCCCTGATTCCTCCTCCATCCTGGCCTAAATGAACTTCCTATCACCAACAGAAAGAGATCCTGTCCTCTGGCAAAGAGGTCCCCACTTTTTGGAGGCACATTTATGGTTCTCTGCCATTTCCAAGCCACCCTCTTCCTGTCATGGCAGAAACAGACGAAAGACAAGAGGCAGGAGATCATCTGGGAGTGGGAAGAGCTGCCTGGGTTCGTGGCAGGATTTGGGCCGGAGAAGTTCCTGCTGGAAGAGCTAGCCGGAGCCAGAGCCACTGTGAAGAGAAGGGATGAGGGTGACTCCAAACTCTCCTGGGAGATTTCCCTGTCCAACGAGAGGGGTGGAGAGAAGGGGCAGGAGCCACTGACCCAATCCCTGAGGGTCAGACTGTTTTATTGCCATGATAATATGCAGCATTTCTATGGGAGCTTCTCAGCCCTAGTCCCCAAAGCATTTCACAAGGTGGGCTCAGTGGCATTATCCCTACGTTACAAAGGGGGAAAGCAAAGTTACTGTCACTCACTCAGCATGACAGTCCTTGTTGTCCAGTCAGGCAGCCAGACTGGACTCCATGGGGAAGGAATGTCCTCGTTTCCTCATGATACTTCGGTGCCAAGTGGTAAAGGACAATTGTTTCCAATCTAATCCTGGCATCCTTTGGGGCTGAAAGCAATACTACTGAAGCAGGGAGCGGTGTTCTATGAACAACTTGATGTAGGCCATAGCTCTCCATAGCTTTCTTCTCTGGGGTGAAAACCAACAGCTGGGTGCCTGCTATTTCGATCGGAGTTCTTGCCAAATCCTTCACCGTGCTAAAAGTACACTTCCCTGGAGTAGAATCATGTAGCAAACCACCCAAAATCTCAGCAGCGCTAGGCAGGAATAGCGTCTGCAAACATGGCCAGTTTATTCCTTTAAACTGGTGGCACAGGTGCCAGTTAGGAACCAGACCTAAGCCTAGGTCACAGTCTCCGTTAGCTACCTGAGACGGGGGTTCTAAGCAAAAATAGTTATTTATTTTCCTGCAGCTCTCTCAGCTTCAACACTGATTGTATTTCACACACCTTTGCAGTTCCTGCTGAGGGGTGACCGTGACATCACCAAAACCGCCCTTTTCTTCCCTCCACGTTGCCATAGTTAGGGACAGCATTTCCCAAACCACCGGATTAGCTCGGAGATGACTTGGGGAATAACCTCCTGTAGAGCTGAGACATACCAGGGTACAATCCAGACTAATGAGCAGCTCTATTACCCCTGCCCTGAAATCCTGGGTGCCTTACGATGCCTTGCTGAAGTAACTTCCACCTGGGCCACTCCCAAAGAGCCTTCCAGCAGGCAAGCCACACCCTGAGTCTCTGAGTGTAACTGCAGCCCACCAGCCACACTGGGGTTACACTCTGTCTCTCCCCAGCCCTGGTTCTACTACACGGTGACCCCCCAATACACCCCCAGTCCCAGACATGCAGCTCCTGGACAGTACAGAATCTCTGAAGGCCAATAAACCTTTAGGAGAATAATATGTACGATTATTTCAAATAGTTATTCAGAAACATCAGTTTAAACACACTGGCTTAGAAAGTGTTAGAGAGATTTTATATGCGTACAGGCATAACATAAACAAGGCATAACAATCATAATTGGCTACAAGAAAAATAAAGATAAAATGCTTACTAATGCATACTTAAGAAATTATCTTGATTTCAAAGCAATTTTTTCTAAACACATGCTTCAGTAGTCTTCCTGACCCAACTCCCTAGGGCAGGACCTCTCCATAAAAGTTACACAGTTGTGTCATTTTGTCTTCTCAGGTGTGGAGAATGCAATAGGCAGGAAGAGATGTGTTTTGTGGGTGTCTGTCCCTTCTGTCCCTGGGGGAACCTGGTGACTAACAATTGCTTTGCAGTGGGAAGAAAAGCTTAAATGTGATGCCCCAAATTCGTTTGGGCTACAGAACAGTGACAGAGGTCATGTCAGGTCTTGAGGAAATCTGCTAAATTAACCTGCCTGCTATATAGGGGCTATTTTCTTTAATTTTAAAAATAGTTATAATTTTCCATCAAGACAGCTAATACAAGTTAGCTAACTCCATGGAACAGCCTAGTGGAATCAAGACCCAGATAGATTTAATGTCCTCCCTCCATCACTCCTCAGCTGCAGGGAGAGGGGTCACTGCACACCCAACTTACATGCATCTGGAACTCCCATACCGAGACACCCCCACCAAGCCTCACCCTGCACACCCAGAACCCCCCTGGCCCTCCATACCCAAACCCCATCCCACTGAACCTCAACCCCTGCATCTGGAGATCCCCTGCCACCAGACCCCAACCCCTGCATCCAGAACACCCCCACTGAGCTCCCTGCACTCAACCCTCCTGCACCACTGAGTCCCCACATCCACACCCCCATCCCACTGATCCCCAACTAACTGCACCCATAACCCCACCAAGCCCCACTCCCCCAGCACCCAGACCTCCCTGCTGAGACCCCCACACCCAGTCCCCTCCACTGAGCTCCAACCACTTTCATCTAGAAGCACTTGCAGAGTCCCATTACTGGAATCCCCCCAACAAGTCTCTGTGCATCCAGATCCCCCCCCACATCTACACCCCCCACTGAGCTGCCTGCATCCAGATTGTCCCACACAGAATCCTCTCACCCCACACCTGGATCCCCCCACACTGAGCCCTCCACATTTGGTTCCTCCTGGTTGAGCCTGCCTGCCCCACACCTGGTGGTCCCCAGGGTGTTTCTGGGGCAGGCCTTGTGCTGTGTCAGGGTTGGGTGCAGCCTCCTCACTGATTCCGTGTCCCATGGGTGGAGGGTGGGGAGGCTGCAGGCAGGGCCGGCTCTAGCTTTTTTGCCGCCCCAAGCAAAAAAAAAAAAAGGCGGCCAGACTACCGAAGCAAAAAAAAAATAAAAAAACAAACCCCAGAAAAAACGGCAGCCACAGGGAGTTTGTGGAGGTCGGTGAAGGGCAGCACCTGCCCACTCCCTCCACCCATGGGCAGCCAGGCGCTGTAGCCCACTCACAGCTGGGCGAGAGGGGCTCCCCCCTCCAGCCTTGGGGTGCCTCCCATGTGTGTAAAGCCAGGGGCTTGTGCTCACCCCTGCCAGGCTAGAGCCTGCCCTGTGTGGATTCTCTGATGGCTAAGAAGCTGTGAGGGCCTACTGAACTTTTCCCCACACTCAACACACATGTAATTTCTCTCTCCCATGGGGATTCTCAGCTGGGTCGTGGTTTCCTTGAAGCCTCTCTGAGTTCCCCTACAAATGGGTCACTCCACTTCCTGCAGGAAGTAGCCAGCCCCCCTGGTCCCACGGTGGCCTGGGACCAGCCCCCCTCTGCTTCCCCCCATGGAGGCCTGGGGCCCCAGCCTGCTCTGCTCCCCTAGCTCCCAAACTTGGGGGAGGGGGGGAACCGCCCCACAGCACTCACCGGCGGCGTGGCCTGGATCCAGGGGAATGGACCAGGCTGGGGCTGGGTCACTCCACTTACCATGCAGTGAGTGCAGGGGCGGGGGCCATGGGGAAGAGCCGGGTAGCCCCCCCTGCAGCAGCTCCCCACCCCAGCTCACCTCCGCTCCGCCTTCTCCCCTGAGCACGCCGGCGCCGCTCCCAGGCTTGCTGCACTAAACAGCTGATGGCACCGCAAGCCTGGGAGGGGAGGAGAATCAGAGCAGGCGTGCTCAGGGGAGAAGACGGAGCAGAGGTGACCTGGGACAGGGAGCGGTGCCCCTGCACACCCCCACCCCCGTTACTTGCTGTGGGCAGCCCTCCCCCCGCACCTCCCCCAGCCCCCTGCCCCAGCTCACCTCCATTCCCCGGCTTCCCCTGAGTGCGCTTTTTGGTGCCCCCAACCACTTGGCACCCTGGGCGGCCGACTAGTTCGCCTAGTGGTTGCACCGGCCCTGGCCACTGCCTGTCAGCAGGATTCCCCCTCCTCCTCCTCAGGGAGACTAAATCTCCGCATCTAGACAGCCGGTCCGTCCGCTGCACCCCAATCCCCCATGCCTGAGCCTCCCTGCCAAAACCCTGCACCTGGCTCCAGAGAATTAAGTCTCACATCTCACTGGGAACTCCACTTCTTGTGCCCAGAGAGTCTCAGCCCCCCTCAGTAGCTGACCTGAGAAACACAGTGTCTGCAAAAGCAGCAAAGAGTCATGTGGCATCTTATAGACTAACAGACGTATTGGAGCATGAGCTTTCGTGGGTGAATCCCCACTTCATCGGATGCGTCAGTGTCGGCCTTTTCCAAAGAAGTGCCTGGAGGGCCTTTTCTCATGTGTCCTAACAGATAAGGCATCGGACTTCAGATCAGGCAATTGAGGGTTCAAGTCCCTTCATGGTTGTGATTGTGCAGTTTTACCTTTGTGCTGAAAGTCCTGCTCCCTTCAGGGCTGGAACCTCTTCTTGGCCGCTCAGGCCAATGCTCTGGCTTCAGCTAGAGCCCCAGGAAGGAGTTGGGGGTGGGTGTCACAAAGGCTGGGGCATAAGCCCCAGGTACTTCCAGTCTTGCCTTTGCCATTCCTGACTTGCCAAAGAAAATGGGCGGCTGCCCGGGCTAGAGTGTGGAGCAGTTTCCCTCTTCCAAGTGTGCACCTGTCCCTGTGCTGGACGGTACTTGCTAAATAGCACCTTGGGAGCCTGGGTGTTTCTCTGCTTCTCGCCAGCTGGGGAAAAGCCTCTTGGGGTAAAATCTCCTGCCCCACTGCCAAAGTGAGCACAGAGAGTGGGAACGGTCACAAGCCCCACCGGGGGGGCTGGCCCTGCTTTCCTACCGTCTTCGATAATGGCCACAGAGCATCAGCAGCCGCCCTGCATGCTGGTCTGTGGGTGGCCTTCAGTGGGTGTTTGGCATGGCAGGGAGCAGCCTGGCTGGGTGTTTTTGTGCCTGTCTGCTGGCCACACATAGGCATGGTTCTCCCCTCCTCTGGTCCTGCCCTCGGTTGTTCTGTGGCTTTTAAGCCTTCCCTTGGAGCTGTCAGCACCAGCCACCCCTGCTCTAGGTGCCCAGAGGAGGAGACGTGCTGGGCTCCAGCCTGGGAAGCCTGGCCCTGGCACTGCTTCCTTTACATGCCACGTGGGCAAGAGGAAGAGCTGCAGCTACAGGGATCAAAGTTGTGGGTATCAGGTGAAGCAGCAAGAAACCCAACCATCAGGTCAACCCACAGGAATCTCTAGCCAGACTGTTAAGTTCTAGGACCCCACCCTCTAGCGGCCCAGCTGGACCAGAGATCCATCTCCAATGGGCACCAGTGACCCAGGAGGAGGAGAAAAAAAGCATCACTCTAGCTCAGCCAGGGAGAGGGTAACCACGCACCTTGAGCTCCAAGGCTTTGCAGCAAACCAACATATCTCCAGGAGGTCCCACTGAGATTTGAACTCAGATTCCAGGATTCAAAGCCATGAGTGCTGCCCATTACACCATGGGACCTGCTGCTGTTTTGTTTTCTAGACCCCTGTGACTCTCAGCTGGCTGGTTTGCACTCTGCACTTATTGCTTCCCACCAGCGGCTTCCTCTCACAGGACTCTCTCTCCTCCTCCAGTGACTGTGGTCCTGCACTACCGGATCCGCGGGTCCTGCCCTGAGTCCCTGCATCCCCCTGCTTTGTCTCCATTCCCTGCAGGCTGCAAAAATGTCAGGGGAGGCTGCTCCTCCCTTCACTCGGTGCTCCCACTCATATCAGCCAGCTGCAGCCTCATCTCCTGGAACTCGGGCAGCTGTCGCTTGATCCGATCGTACAGTCACACGCTGACTGGCTCCCCTGCCTGGATGCTCTTGTGGAAATCCCACAGGCGACGCAGCAGGACTTGGCGCTGTTGGTTTCTTTAATGTTGAGGTGTTTCCCCAGCCACCGGAACAAAGCCACCAACTCCTCCCTCACCGACTCCCACCAATCCCCCTGGTTGCCATTGAACCCTCTGATGCTTTCCTGTTCTGCCAACACCGCCAGGCCTCACCCCCTGCTCCTTTATCTTGCAAGCTCTGGCTGTTCAGCTTCAATATCCTCTGCCCTGGGTCAGGGACAGGGGCAGCTCCAGGCACCAGCGCAGCAAGCTGCGGGGAGTGGCCTGCCGATCGCTGTGAGGGTGGCAGTCAGGCTGTCTTCAGCAACCTGCCTGCAGGAGGTCCCCTGGTAATGCGGATTAGGCGGCATGCCTGCGGAAGCGCTGCCAGTCCCGCGGCTTCAGCGGCAATTCAGCGGTGGTTACGCCGAAGGCACGGGAACGGCAGACCTCCCGCAGGCATGCCGCCGAATCCGTGTTACCAGAGGACCTCCGGCAGGTGTTGGGATAGATCTGTATTACATTATACACTAATGTTAGATGTGTAGAAAGTGTGACTAGAAAGGAGCAGTGTGACGGTGCTGCCCGTGGGAGCCAGCTGAGGTCACTCAATCAGGGTGAACGGCAAACAAAACGGGGCAGACAAACCCCAAATGCTGGTGGTTATTCCAATATTTAGATTTACCAACCTGCACAAAACAGCTTCTGTAGCACCTCACTGGTTACTCAGAAGTCCAAACAACGCAGTTCCCTTAAAGTGCCCAGCCTCAGGCCTCCGTCCAGACACACACGTCAAATATGATGATGATTCCTGAAAATCTTATCTCATCATATAAAAGAAAAGGTTCTTCTAATCCCAAAGGATCAGCCACATACCCAGGTTCAATTATAACTTATATCTTACCCAAAATACACGCCACAGCCAATTGTTATTAACTCAGCTAGAATTTATTAAAAAAGAAAAGAGAGAGAGTGTTGGTTACAAGATCAATATACAGACAGACTTGAATTCAATTCTTGAGGTTCAGATGCATAGCAGAGGTGAGCTTGTAGTTGCCAAAAGTCCTTTTAGAAATGGTTGAGAGGTTATAGTCCAATGTCCATATTCAGGGTGACTCCAGTCAGTGACTCGGGATCTCAATCCTTATGGCTTAAGGTTTCCCCCTCTTGAAACCCAAAGCAGATCTGAGATGAAGCAGGATCATGTCCCAGGGTTCTTATATATTTCCAGCAGCCTTTCAGCCTGAGAAAACAATAGGCTTAACTCCTTCTCCCAAACATCCTGGCAATTAGCACAGGGTAATTTACCCATTAAACAGTTCAGATACAGGTTAGCACAACCTTCAAAGAGACACAGAGACAATAATACTATTTCACTCAAGTATCATCATAAATGTTAATATTCCTTTTTTGATCTTTGAATTAAAACTACAGAAATAGACAAGACTTGTTTGCTTACATCACAAGACCTGAGCAAACATCTCCCCTTCTACCTCTAACAATGCAGACTTGCATTTCAAAGCTCTGTTCATTTACAGATCTTCCTAACCAACCCTCAAGGTTCACCCATGGGTCAGGTCAGTGGGTGAGGTGAGTTAATTAACTCTTTCTGGCCCTGTCACCTTTCAATGAAATATATTACACTCATAACGTCACAGGAGGTCAGGAATGGGATAGCAGGGGCTGCGGGTCGGGAGTGAGGGGCACTGGTAGAGCTGGGGGAAGCCCAGAGGGCTGTGGGTCAGGAGTGAGGGGCACCGCTAGAGCTGGGGGGAGCTCAGGGGGCTGTGGGTCGGGAGTGAGGGGCACCAGCAGAACTGTGAGTATGGAGGTCAGGACTGGGATAGCAGGGGCTGCGGGTCGGGAGTGAGGGGCACCACTAGAGCTGGGGGGAACCCAGGGGGCTACAGGTCGGGAGTGAGGGGCACCAGCAGAGCTGTGAGTCTGGAGGTCAGGACTGGGATGGCAGGGGCTGCGGGTTGGGAGTGAGGAACACCAGCAGAGCTGGAAGGAGCCCAGGGGGCTGCGGATCAGGAGTGAGGGGCACTGTCAGAACTGGAGGGAGCGCAGGGGGCTGCGGGTCGGGAGTGAGGGGCACCGGCATCGCAGTGACTAGGGAGCTCAGCGGCGAGCCTAGGGGGCTGTGGGTCAGGAGTGAGGGGCACCAACGGAACTGTGAGTCTGGAGGTCAGGGCTGGGATAGCAGGGGCTGCAGGTCGGGAGTGAGGGGCACCAGCAGAGCTGTGAGTCTGGAGGTCAGGACTGGGATGGCAGGGGCTGCGGGTCGGGAGTAAGGGGCACTGTTAGAACTGGAGGGAGCGCAGGGGGCTGCGGGTCGGGAGTGAGGGGCACCAGCAGAGCTGTGAGTCTGGAGGTCAGGACTGGGATGGCAGGGGCTGTGGGTCGGGAATGAGGGGCACCGGCAGCACAGTGACTGAGGATCTCAGCAGGGAGTCCAGGGGGCTGCGGGTCGGGAGTGAGGGGCACCAGCAGAGCTGGAGGGAGTGCAGGGGGCTGCGGGTCGGGAGTGAGGGGCACCGTCAGAGCTGGAGGGAGCGCAGGGGGCTGCAGGTCAGGAGTGAGGGGCACCAGCAGAGCTGTAAGTCTGGAGGTCAGGACTGGGATGGCAGGGGCTGCAGGTCAGGAGTGAGGGGCACCAGCAGAGCTGTGGGTCTGGAGGTCAGGACTGGGATGGCAGGGGCTGTGGGTTGGGAGTGAGGAGCACCATCAGAGCTGGAGGGAGCGCAGGGGGCTGCGGGTCGTGAGTGAGCAGCACCAGCAGAGCTGTGAGTCTGGAGGTCACATCTGCAGGGAACAGTTCTGAACTTGGAGCACTTACAACTTGGAGAGTCTTTGTAGGGCATCCCAAATGTTTCCTGTATTCACAGACAGTTTTTGAGATGGTTCACCCAATTCCTCACCTGTGCAGACAGCTCTCGGGAGCACTTTTTTTCAGAGCCATAGAGGTCTGAGACCCACGGCTGTTCCCCTCATTCCAGCTGCGAGATCACATCAGGTTTGGAAACTGGAAACCCTGGGAAGGGAAAGAAAACAAGGAAGGTCCATGGAATTTGTGGGATACTTGTCACAAGGAATATTCCATCTTTTTAACCCCAGCTCATTTTTAAGACGTAACACCCCAAGGTCGGCTTCCTTGGCTCAAAGTGGCAGAAGATTTATTATTATAACTCATATTCATGACCTTAGTGCCTAAGAGCCAATGAACCGTGGGCCCCTGTTGTGCTAGGCACAGCACAAACCCAGAATAGAAGATGGCCCATGCCCTGAAGAATTTACAGTCTAACTAGACAAGACAGACACAGATGGGGGAAGAGGTGGAACCCGCCAGCAGAGTGAACTATGTGAAGGCAGAGGGATAGATCTGATGAACACAGGTATAGAACTTGAGACTATTGTATTTAATGTTATGACTAGGGCCAGTGTTTTCCGGAAATTGCTGCTATTACTGCATTTCCCCCTGAAATTACTCTTCATTTCTGGAATCACCCTTCGTATCCAGAATAGCTGAACAGAAGGTGGTTGGGGATGCAGGGTCACAAACCCCACATTTCTGCCTGGAGACCCCTGACTCCTCCCCAGGGCACGGGGCAGAGGCTGGGGGCTGGCTGCTTTTGAGACTTGCTGCCAATTTCTTCCCTCCTCATACAAGTCTGGGCTCAGAAAAAACACTGGAGCTTCCCCTTGGGAGATGGGGCACTTGGCAGTGGGACGTCGGGCTCCCTCATCAGGCTGCAGAGCGGATGGCCCTCGCACCTGCTCTCGGCTGCGTCCACAGCAGCTCTCCCCTGCTCATCTCCCCTGCACACAGCTGGTTCATGTCCCGTCTCCCCAGCACACAGCCGGCTCCAGGCTCTCAATGCCCAGTGTCTGGGCCCCACCTTCCCCACACAGCTGGCTCCTGTCCCCTCCCCCCAATGCACTTTCCGGCTGTAAAGGATTATATATTGCTCATGCTTGTCAATTACTCTGTTTTCGCTGCCAGCAAACACTGGCCCTACTTATGACTGTTATCTGTATCTTTGAGCCAGCCCTTGAAAGCACGAATACTTCACAGACTGTGGTGCTGAGATGGGCCAGATGATACCGGGGAGGCTGAGGGATGGGGGGATGGGTTTCCTGTGCAATCTGGTGTCACTAAGGCTGGATCTCAAGGCTGGTTATGCAGAACTCCATCTTCTGAAGCTTTGCCCCGCACAGAAAGGGGCAGTGACTGATTTTACTTCTTTCGGGAGACTGAATATGACAGACTTTTTGGAGAGAAACAGTTGAGTTTGAGCTGACTGAGAAGGGCCTTTTTGGGCTACAAACTGACATGACCTGATAACCCAGACGTAAGCTTTTAAAGAAGGTTTTTAATACACTTTGGAATGATCGGGGATTCCCAAGAGGACTGATGGTAAATATACATTTTGATGCTTTTCTTGCTTTATATCTTTTCCCCATAAGGCACAATGCCACTGTCATGGATGCACAGGATCTGTGCAATGCCCTGGCTTTTAAACTGTCCTTGGGAGGTGTCCCTTGAGTGCACTACACCCCCAAGGACTCCCACTCTTCCACAAGGACAAGCCATGTAGCTTCAGCACCTGAGACTGAGCCTCTGGCTTCAACACTCCTATTTCAACCTGTGAGCTCTGCCAGCAGATCCAGCCGAACTACACTCCTGTTCAGTGACTGTTCCTCATTCAATGCACAGAGCAAGTTTGTGCTGTGACACTGGGCAGACTTTTAAAACATAGCAGGGTTCATTAGTCAACTGAAATACAGCACTGAACATCTTTAGATTAGCACAGAGAAGCAAAAACGACGATATAGTCCATACTGGCCAATGCCCTTGAGCCAGGCTGCTGTAAAGAACAGTTTGGTTTCCTTTCACTGAGCGTGTCCATTTGTCTTTGCTCCAGTAGAGCTCCCTGCATCTGCAAACCCAGTTCTTCCTGCTCCCAAGCACATCATGAGTCCATGTATGCTTCACTCAGCCAAGCTGAGATCCTCCCATGGACAGGTGACAATTATTCCCTTGTCTCTGTCGGGTATTCCACTGATGTAGGTTGGTCCCAGCCTGTCCTTAATGACCCATTCATATCACCCCATGACAGCTCCGTGACAAAACACCTCATGTCTCCTCCTCTTTATAATCATGGCAATACCAACCACAGAGGGAAACTGAGGTGTGTATTGGCATCACCAAAATTCCCGCCTCTATCACACACACACACTGCTCACAGCCCTTGGAGAGAAAGCAAAGCACGGGAACTGGATGTTAGTCCAGTGAACACAGTGGAGGACAAGCTGCAATCCTCACACCCTGGTCAAACAGGAGAGGCATGTGGGTCCCCACCCATACAGAGGGGCTGGCTAGAGGCCTGATACCCGAGAGGCCATTGCTTGAGCAGACCATGGAGGCAGGTCAAAGGCTTCGCTACCCCAGAACTGTGGCATCGCAAAAGCACATTTTGGGGAATTAGGAAATCTAGTGACTCAGGTGTAATGGGAGGGAGAATTAAACTCCCCAGTGTGTGGAGAAGGCTGGGGAATTAAACACTAAAATTCAGGAGCAACAGCCCCTAATTCTTCTGAAAAGAAGGAAGTTTGGGGTGGGCTTTAGCAATTAGGTTGCACCACATTCATAGATTGGAATTATTAATTAATAAGTGATGTAAATCATGAGTATTAATGCTTGATGCTTATGGACTTCCCAAAGGCCACGTATGGGTTGGGGCAGCTATTGACATTCTTGTAATCAGAGAAAAGGAGCAGATATGGTATATAGCCATCCTATTACCATAAGGAAGTGGATAAAATAACCTCCTAGTTACCAGGTTTTCATTTTGTCAGGTCCCTGAGACAGTGTAAACTGAAGCAGGGCTCCCTTCTGATGGTCTCCTTTGCCCGTCGATCTTTCTTTCCAATGGTGTCGGTATCTTGTAAGTATGCACAGTGCAAAACCCTCTTTACTGTACTTATCTTAGTTTAATCGTTACGTGTATTGATCCTTGCCTATGATTTCAGTTATAACTGTCTGGATTAAATCATGTTTCTGCGTTTCACCAAATTCCATCTTCTCAATTAACTCTGAGTAGCCCTGTACAAGGGCAAGTCGTACCCCAACCTGTAATCTTATAAGTGTAGAAACTGTACAGGCTACACCACCGCCCTGTGACATCATCAGCCAAGCGCCCATTGGTGCCAGGGAAGTGGCCCTGGTGTGGGAGGGAGGATGCAGCAAGGACTCAGGGTCGGAGGCCGGGGTCACTGTGCATTGAGATGGGGAGGTCATATGGGGAGGGGGGTAATGAGTGGGAGAGGGAGGTCAAGAGTTATAATAATAATAATATTGGGGGGAATGTATAATGAAGTGAAACTGAACAGAAAGAAAACTGGAGTGGAGGCTCTAAAGCAACAAGGTTTGGGTAGGGATTTGGGGTAAAAGGTCTGGGATCCCCCAGAGCTCTGGATCCCCAAACCTCTCCTCCCTCCCACTGACCCACCCAGCCCTCTTCCCGGGTGCCCTTCGTCCACACTCCCCTCCCCATCTTACCACAACAATCAGCCGGCACCACCTCCGGCCACCTTGGGAACTTCCTGTGTTCCCTCCTCGTCTCTCACAACCTCCTCCCTCCCTGCTGCTTCTTAGCTCTAACCCTGCACACGCCGTCCCCATGTCCTGGCACCCCAGAATTATCTACTCCTCCCTTCTCCTCCTCTCCCATAGCTCTGTTCTCCCTTCACCCGTGGGCTCCAGAATGGCAACTTTATACACTCTCGTATCAAAAGAGGAGCTCACCTGACTGTCACACAAGCCATGCATGAGTCATACACCTATTAACTCAATTTAGAATTCTACAGGAGGCATATTTTCCTCCTAAAATGAGGAAACGGCATGAAAGCTACAGTTATTAATGTAAAAGCAACAAAGAATCCTGTGGCACCTTATAGACTAACAGACGTTTTGCAGCATGAGCTTTCGTGGGTGAATACCCACTTCTTCGGATATTCACCCACGAAAGCTCATGCTGCAAAACGTCTGTTAGTCTATAAGGTGCCACAGGATTCTTTGTTGCTTTTGCAGATCCAGACTAACACGGCTACCCCTCTGATACTTGAGTTATTAATGTAGTTATTAAGGTATCCTATAAGGATACATTAAATGCAATTTTAAAATGACTGACAGCACCAAAAAGGCAAATGTCCAAAAAATTATTCTAGTGGGTGGGAGATAAGGCAAAAAAAGTGGGGCAAGGGAACTTGTCAAAACTTGTATGACAAATAAAGGTATAAAGTTATTACTACTCGGGTTTTTTAGAGCCCCCACAGCTTCTAATAACCAAGGGGACAGGACTCCTCACCCAGCGAGGTCACCGTCTCATAGTTCTCCTGCATGACATCCCTGTACAGGGCTCTCTGAGTGGGGTCCAGCAGAGCCCCCTCTCTCCTGGTGAAATACACAGCCACCTCCTCGAAGGTCACCGGCCCCTGAAAGAGTGAGAGTCCAACACTCAGTACCTGCTGCACCACTCACAACCCCACCACTCACGGGGGAGAGGAGCCAATCAAAGGGAAACTCTGGGTGGCTCACGGTCAGGAGTCCCACCTCCACCCTGCTCAGAGCAGCCAGGAAACACCAGGGTGAGGGGACGAAGCGAGAGCCCCTTGTCTCTCCCAGCAGATCCATCACCCCACAACTAGCCACAGACGGACACAGGGGATGGAGCCCCTAGCAGGGCGCAGGGAGAGCTCGCTGGCAGAGAGCCCAACACTGTTCTCATTGTGAAGAGCAGGACAGGACCAGACTTAGTGGGGGGCAGACGACATGACGGTCCAGGGGGGCCTTGCTGAGGGGTGTCCTGTCTCTCCTCTCCTCACTTCTCTTCAGCTGTCTGCCCCTGCAACTGTTCCTGCAGCCCTGCCCCCTCCCCCACTGGGAGCTGCCCCCAGCCAAGCTGCTCCCAGGAGCCTCCTGTGCCGTGCGGCGGGGGGGGGAGGGGGTTGCTGATGTCAGGGTGGCCCCACCCTCCTGCCTCTGCCCAGTCTCTGCTGAGCTGAGGTGGGGGGACAAGAGTCTGTGCTGCTGCCTCTGGGTCAGGAGTGGGAGCTGCTGGCCCCTGCTGCTGTGTGAACGAGCCTTCGGACTAGTGAGTGCCGCTGGGCTGGGAGTGACAGCGGGTGTGTCTCACCCCTGCCGCCCCCCACACACTCACCCCACCACAGACACGTCAGTTACTGTTATTACTTCTTTTTACTTCCTGTCAAAATGTGCAAAGTGCACATAGTCTCTGTAATTTTATTCTTTCACATTTGGTCAGGATGACAGTGCTGGTATTTTAGCTTTCTAACTGGTCTGTGCATTTCAAAATTTTATTTCCGTCTTATGCTTAAATTCAATTCTTTGAGTAATGAGTTCTAAAATGCCTCACCTGTCCTGGCTGGAGTAATTATCATTATTACTGTTATTACCGTATTGTGCTTTGTCATTCATTATTTAAAATGGTACAGTCAAATAACAGACTCTACATTTTGCATGTACTTACCTTAGCAGGGCTCATTTAAAAAAAAATTAGCTAAACTCAAAACTTTAGACACTGTGCAGATGAAGATCACTTATCTTCAGATTGTATTTTTAAATCTGTCTGTAAAGTAACTTTCAATGTCTATGAAAATAAATACAGTTCCAAGTATGATACTAATAGCAATGATGGAGTGAAATGTTAGTGAGTCACCTACATGATAGTGACCAGTTAACACAAATGCCGAAATAACTAGAGAAATAAATTCCCATTCGTAAAACAGAGAAAAAAAACTTTAATCCCCTATGTAAACTAAGTAAATATGTTTTCAGTGGAATGAAAAACAATTGACTAAAATAGAGGAGATAATGGCAGTAACATGGAGCGTGTCTCTTAGAGAACGTAAGCAGATTTTATTTATTTTTATTTATCTCTACTAAAGATGGGGTAAAAAGTATCAACCTTGTGTTTCTGATACCTGCATTAAAGCTCCAGAACTGATACCTCAAGGCTTGGGATAGGGAATATCTTGCTGTATTGTCTCCTGATTGTTCTAAATTTACTTTTAAATTTAATATGTGGCTGTATTAAGATTATGGGAAAAGAGGTACCAAGTGGTAACAGGGTGAACAATTAGCAGGAAGATTAATTTTAAATAATTTTTTTTTGTAAAGGCACCTCTGTTTCCAAATGTGCCTTAACCACAGGATACAGGTTGTGTGTCAATGCTAATGAGGTATAATCAGAATCACATTATAAAAAGGGGGTGCCCAGAGCAGGAAAATTGAGCTCCCTATGGGAAATTCCAGCAGGAACCATCCCTCTACTGATGATCAATCCATGAGAGACACCTCAGACCCTAATACTATTGAACAGGATGTGAGTAGAACTAGAGTTGTAACTTTTGCACAGGTCTTCATATAATGTCTATATGTTTGGGTCGTCATAACCTTAACTGTAACTTCAATAAAACTTGTAAAACCGACTAGACCTTGTACCTGTGAATGTCTGTGTGGTCACTACCCTTGGTCTGTGTGTGTTCCTAGAGACTGTACATTTGAAGCAAGTAGCAGAGGCGACTTTCACTCTGTTAAGCTTGAAACTGTCGCCACCAGAGCCGACACCGCGGCGGTGTAATACCACATTACAAACTGCACTTTAAATAAAAGGCTGCACAATACACCACACACCAGGCCACCCTCACTTCTGCACTGCTGCTGGCGGTGGCATGGCCTTCAGAGCTGGGCGCTCGGCCAGCACCCGCCGCTATCAGGCTGCCCTGCCAGTGCTTAATTTGTGCCATGGCTGAGCTCTGGCACCTCTTTCAATACAAATTAAGCAATAGAGGGAGGCACCGGGGCCTGGACGTGATGGTGGGGAGCCCGTGAGGGCCAGGGGTGATGGGGGGCACCAAAATACAAGTTCACCCAGGGTGCCATTTTCTCTAAGGCCAGCCCTGGAGCTGGGTATGGGGGAGGGGCATATCCCCTAAGGCCGTGGTTCTCAAGCAGGGGTCCCTGGACCTCTGGGGGGCTGCGAGCTGGTTTCAGGGGCTCCTCCAAGCAGGGCCAGTGTTAGACTCGCTTGGGCCCAGGGCAGAAAGCCCAAACCTCCCTGCCTGGGGCCATGAGCCCTGCCACCAGGGGCTGAAGCCAAAGCTGGAGCAATTAGCTCTGTGGGGGGCCCTGTCACATGGAGCCCCAGGCAATACCCCTGTTTGCTACCCCCTAACACCAGCCCTGGCTTTTCTGTGCAGAAAACCAGGCGTATGCAGGGCAGTGGGGGTTTTATAACATGTTGAGGGGCCTCAGAAAGAAAACAGTTGAGAACCCCTGACTAAGCCTCATTGGTGGGTGCCCCTCTACATCTCACAGCCGCCGCTGGTTAGTCGGGTGAGGCTCCAGCCCTGGGATTCTGCTCCCTTTACCTAGCCCCACCTAGGTGTGTTCTTTGCTCTTCCACAAATCAGAGCATTTCCACCTCATGAGTCTGTTCCTAGAATGGAAGCCACATATTAAACAAGTCCCAACAGGTTTGCTACACCCTGGCTTCCTCCCATTCTCCACCCTGTGAATTTCCTGCCCCGCACCAACCTCTAAACCAGACTGCCCAAGCCTCCCACCTCCTGTGTATCTGCTGTCACTCTCCCTCCAGCAGGAACCCACTAATAACCCCCAATAATCCCTACCTGAACAGGATTCTCTGCAGCCATTTCCCTTCCCTGTCCCATGGGAGGATGGGATGAACCGGCGCGAGACATGAGCGTCATTCTGCAGCCTGGCAGGATGAGAAGGGCAGTTGTGGATGTTTCAGAACTGGCTTTAGTTCATTTCACATCACAATTCCCCCAGGCCCTTTCCCTGCAGACAGACATCCTAGACTCTGCCATGCTGGAAAATGCTTGATCTCTTTATTACAGTGTAGACCTGACCCCTCCTGCCAGGGGTAAATCCACAGACGTTTTTCAGCCTCTGCAGTAATAAAGTCTCTGAACAAAATGCTAGAAAGGAGCAGAACCAAAGGGGCTGGGCAGGCTCCATAGGGGACACTGGTTCCTCCTTCCCCACCGGTGCCCCAGCCATGCCCTGTGGCTGGCAGAGAACGGCCACCCCATCTCCACCCCAGAGGGAACTGTGTCTCAGGGCTCCCCCAAACAGCACCCAGGAACCCCCATCCCTTTTGGGGAATGACTCAGGGCAACAATTTCCCACCCAAACAAAGACGAATTGCTGCTGATGAAATGGGGGGTGGGGCGAAGCCCCCCAAATATGAGGAGAATTTAAATTGACATTTGAAAATTATAGAAAAAAAATCAGGAAAAATAAGAGACTAGAGAGTCAACAATTTTAGGAAAAACGAGGGAATCTCCTTGGGTTTGACGGTCCTGTGTGGTGAGGGGAGAGAAAAGGGGGAGAACTAGAGAGACTTGTTACCAGTGCTGGGGAGGGAAGTGGCACAGACAGGAGAAGGATGCAGGTATCTCCCCCCCCCGACTCACACACACTCTCCCCCTGGACTTTCCCGGCTGCACAGAGACCGTTCAACCCCCACCTGCCCCACTGCCCTTCCCCCGCCTGCAGCTCCGGCTTCTCCCCGCCCGCCCCCGCCAGCCACACAACGGGGAACCCCCGGGCCCCAGGCTCTGGCCCCACCTGGAGCCCAGCGGGGCTGGGGGCAGATCCTTGCTGCAGCGGAGAACAGCGGCTCCGCTCTGGCCCGGGCGGCTCCAGCGCTGCTGGCAGCACGTGGCCACCAGGGAGCAGCTGCACCGCCCGGCCTCCTGCGTCACAATGTGCCAGAGCCCCGCCCCCAGGAGCTGCCCCGCCCCCGGGCTGTGCCAGAGCCACGCCCCCAGGAGCTGCCCCGCCCCCGGGCTGTGCCAGAGCCCTGCCCCCAGGAGCTGCCCCGCCCCCGGGCTGTGCCAGAGCCCCGCCCCCAGGAGCTGCCCCATGTCCCATCTCTGGGCTTTGTTCTCCTGCCTCCTTCTTCCCAGCACCCACCGCTCCCAGCTGCTCCCTTCCTGTGTCTGCAAACACACCCTCGCACCCGGGGCGGGCTGCAGCGCTCGCTGGGGCTGTCTCCAGTGGCTGAAGTTGCCTCCATCTCTGCTTCACCTGGGGGCGGGGGGAGGGACAAAGAGAGGAGATCGTCCCAGGGTGTGAAAGCAGAATTAGGGGGCTGGGAAAGAAGGACTGTTTGAAAAGGAGGGTTTTTGCGAGGGCAGGGGAGGTCAGTCTTGTATTGGACCAGCTTCCGGTGGGGAGAGAGAGAGCGAGAGAGAAGCGACACGCAAGCTGCGCTCTTTCCCCAGCAGCAGGTGCGCCACGTCCTCTCTCTGCTGGCCTGGCTGCCCGGGACGGGACCCGGCTACCACTACAGGGCAGGCAAGAGCGGCGGCCCGGGCGGGCAGGGGGAGGGGCCCGAGCGGAGGGGCGGAGCCGCGTGAGCAGGTATGCAGATCTGTGTGCGAGCAGAGCATCGTGGGAGCGGACGCAGGCTGCCAGGCAGGGCCCGACTTTGGCACCGGGAGCTCGGCGTGGGGAAGGGACGGTCTCCGGGGGACGCATCGGGGCAGCTGTCGGCAGTGGGGGCCGGTGTGGGCGAGGCCGGCGGTCGGTCCGCCCCATGTGCGGGGCGAGCGAGGGCGGGCGGCGGCCGGGCAGCAGGAACTCATACTTACCTGGCAGGGGAGATACCATGATCACGAAGGTGGTTTTCCCAGGGTGAGGCTCATCCATTGCACTGCGGGTGTGCTGACCCCTGCGATTTCCCCAAATGCGGGAAACTCGACTGCATAATTTGTGGTAGTGGGGGACTGCGTTCGCGCTCTCCCCTGCTGATTGGTTTGAACAACAGACAACTGACAGTGGGCTGTTTAGGCTTAGTGCACTGCAAAGCAGACTCTCAGGAAAGCAGTTGTTATTCTGGGCCTTTGGGAGTGCTCTTTTCCACAGGCCCTGTACTTCTAGGTATCTTTGTCACACGTTCCTCCTTGTAAGCAAAGCTCAGCTCTGAAACTTTACTTGGGTCTCTCTGTGTTCTTGGCTTTCCCTGGTCTTTTGCAGCTGATCTGCTCTCTAGTCTGCTTTTGGGGGGCTTGGACCGGTGCTTTCCTTGGCTCTAAGGGGACCTGCCTGCCTGCCTGCCTGCTCTGCTCCTTTCCCTGCTTGTAGCTTCTTACCCGGCCCTTCTTCTCGGGCTCTTCCTCCTTTGACGGGAGGACGGCCTGTCCAAAACGCCTGTCCCACCAGGTCTCCTCGTCCAACAGGCAGCCTCGCCCCCTGCCCTGGGGCCGCTTTGGCTTTCGCTGTCTGTTCTTGTCTCTTGGTGGCCACCCTGTCTGTGCTACGGAGACTAGGCTGTCACAACCCCATGCTGGAGGAGGGCTTTCCGTCGCTTGAGGCCCACCCACCGCCTGCCCGAATGCCCTTTAGCTACGCTGCGGGTTAGGGCGGCGTGGCCGTGTCGCCCAGGAGCGGGTTTTCCCTTTTGCACACCTCTGACGGACGGAGCTGTTTTGACTTAACTGTTCAGCACGCACCGACCCTCGGGCCTGGGCTGCACGGGGAACGTAAATCGGCGCGGCTACATCAGTCCGCGCCTTGGTCGGAAGAATTCTTCCGTCGACCTAGCTCCCGCCTTTCGGGGAGGTGGATGGCCGGCACCAACGAGGAAAACCCTCTCCAGGACCCTTCTCCGGGAACAGTGCCCTTCCGTTTGGGGAGATTATGCTGCTTTAAAAAAGAGAAATTGTTTAACTGCCTTTCTCTGAGGCAAGGTTGACTTTGTATTGCTTCCCTCGTGGCTCCTTATAGCAGTTGTGTTCTGAAATCTTTAGGGTTTGACTTCATTTATGATGAAATCTTGCTGTAACTTTATTCTAATTTTCAATGAGTAACTAGACCTGAGCTGTTTGGCGTGTTAGTGGAGGATTGTTTAAAAACCTGGGATTCCACTTTCGGCTGCCTTTCCATTACATTTCCTCTGAAAGCCCACCGAAAGCCTCCACTTCCCACATAACTCTCTCAAACCTGCAGTCATCAGGCATACAGAAGATGCTTACAGTTTCACTCCATACGAGTCCAGTTCCTTGCTGTTTCCTGTCTAACCACTGCACACATATGGTATCCCCTCCCTACCCGGAGCTGCTTCCTGGCTTTTCCGCTCAGGGCAGGAAAACGAGAATGGAGAGGTAAGCTGTGCAGGGAACTCTTCCTCAGCTCGCACTCCACCCCCCAAAGGGCCTTTCGAGGTCTTCTACGGACTTCAGGTTTCATTTGATTTCCAAGGTTTATGGGCTCATTAATTAGCCATCTCTCCTAATGCAGGGATCCTACGGGTCAGACCAAAGATCGATGGCCCAAAAGAGCTAAGAAACAGAAATAAAGGTGAGAGCTAGGCGTTACATTCAGATGAGAATCCAGAATCTGACTGTGCCCTGGCATGTTCAACGCTGCCGAAAAGAAGGAGCTCGTCAGGTCCCTCTGCTAGCACCCAAATCTGGTGGCTAGTCGGTCTGCTGGGAAATAAGGAAAAGGAAAAGAATTAAAGGAGTCAGGCAATAACAAGGAAATGAAAAGGTTTGTTGAACGGGTTCTGTCTGATTGACTGTCTTCCCAGCTACCCGTCCAAGTTAAAGACCTAGCCCAGTATCCTGTCTGCTGACAGCAGCCAATGCCAGGTGCCCCCTACTATACTTTTTTCATACTATAGAAAAGCTTCAGCCAGTGACACCAGCTCAGGGAGCACTCTTCTGTTTTTCTCACAGCAGGCAACAGCCTTGCCAAAGCAAAGCCTTAAAAAATTGGCTACAAACTCATCAACATTCCTCTCCATGGAAATCTTTAGTAAAAGGCAAAAGATTTATACGAACTGAAGAGAAAGCAGAGTATGTAGAACTCGTGGCAGAGGCGCTGCCGGGGCAACCGCCTACGCTCCCAAAAGTCAGGGTGACTACTCTCCCAGCCCGCTACACCGCTAGCTTTCAGAGGAAATGGAATTGAACCGATTGGCAGCCCGAGTTGGATCATCGAAACCGGGGACACAGGGAGCAAAACCAGCCCCTCGACCAGGGACTCGCTTCGCTGCACGCAATGCACTGTGGCTATGCAAATAAGATGCTCCGGCCGTCTCCGGCGCTCAAAGGAGTCTTTTCTCCGGGCTGCCTCTGCTCCTTCCCCGGCTGGGCGGAGATTGGGATGGGGCAGCTGCTCTCCTGAGACAGTCCCGCTGATGCCCAGGCGCATGGAGGACGGAGCCCGGACGAGAAGCCAGAGGGCACTTGGCCCACAGCTCAAACCCGGAGCAAACGCACACACTTTGCAAAGTAACAGGAGCCGGGATCTCGCACATGAGATTCTATCTGCCGGCCGGGGTGCGACCCCGCGTTGTACCTGCTGCTTGGTCTGCCTCTGCTGCAAAGTAGCTCGCCTCGCTCAGATCCTTGGGGTTCGCTGAGCTGCAGCTCACCTTGATACACGGGAACAGCTTCAAATCATGGAATATCAGGGTTGGAAGGGACCTCAGGAGGTCATCTAGTCCAACCCAATCCCCAACTAAATCATCCCAGCCAGGGCTTTGTCAAGGCTGACCTTAAAAACCTCTCAGGAAGGAGATTCCACCACCTCCCTAGGGAACCCATTCCAGTGCTTCACCACCCTCCTAGTGAAAAAGGGTTTTCCTAAGATCCAACCTAAACCTTCCCCACCGCAACTTGGGACCATTGCTCCTCGTTCTGTCATCTGGTGCCCCTGAGAACAGTCTAGATCCATCCTCTTTGGAACCCCCTTTCAGGTAGTTGAAAGCAGCGATCAACTCCCCCCTCATTCTTCTCTTCTGCAGACTAAACAATCCCAGTTCCCTCAGCCTCTCCTCATAAATCATGTCTTCCAGCCCCCTAATCACTTTTGTTGCCCTATGCTGGACTCTTTTCAGTTTTTCCACATCCTTCTTGCAGTGTGGGGCCCAAAACCGGACACGGTACTCCAGATGAGGCCTCACCAACGTCGAAGAGAAGGGAACGACCACATCCCTCGATCTGCTGGCAATGCCCCTACGTATACAGTCCAAAATGCCGTTAGCCTTCTTGGCAACAAGGGCACACTGTCGACTCATATCCAGCTTCTCGTCCACTGTAACCCCTAGGTCCTTTTCTGCAGAACTGCTGCCTAGCCATTCGGTCCCTAGTCTGGAGCAGTGCACGGGATTCTTCCGTCCTAAGTGCAGGACCGGGCACTTGTCCTTGTTGAACCTCATCAGGTTTCTTTCGGCCCAATCCTCCAATTTGTCTAGGTCCCTCTGTAGCCTATCCGTACCCTCCAGCGTATCGACCGCTCCTCCCAGTTTAGCGTCATCTGCAAACTTGCTGAGAGTGCAGTCCACACCATCCTCCAGATCCTTAACGAAGATATTGTACACAACCGGCCCCAGGACCGAGCCTTGGGGCACGCCGCTTGAGACCGGCTGCCAATTAGACGTGGAGCCATTGATCACTACCCGTTGAGCCCGAGGACCTAGCCAGCTTATAGTCCACCTTATAGTCCATTCATCCAGCCCAAACTTCTTGAACTTGCCGACAAGAATACTGTGGGAGACCGTATCAAAAACTTTGCTAAAGTCAAGGAAGAACACATCCATTGCTTTTCCCTCATCCACAGACCCAGTTCTCTCCTCACAGAAGGCAATTAGGTTAGTCAGGCGTGACTTGCCCTTGCTGAATCCATGCTGACCGCTCCTGATCACTTGCCTCTCCTCTAAGTGCTTCAGAATTGATTCCTTGAGGACCTGCTCCATGATTTTTCCAGGGACTGAGGTGAGGCTGACTGGCCTGTAGTTCCCCGGATCCTCCTTCTTTCTTCCCTCTTTTAAAGATGGGCACTACATTAGCCTTTTCCCAGTCATTTGGGACCTCCCCCAATGGCCATGAATTTTCAAAGATAATGACCTGTGGCTCTGCAATCACACCCGCCAACTCCTTTAGCACCCTCGGATGCAGCGCATCCGGCCCCATGGATTTGTGCTCATCCAGCTTTTCTAAATAGTCCCGAAGCACTTCTTTCTCCACAGAGGGCTGGTCACCTCCTCTCCATGCTGTGCTGCCCAGAGCAGCAGTCTGGGAGCTGATTTTGTTCGTGAAGACAAAATCACGAAGGGGGAGGGTGGGGAAGCATTGAGTACATTAGCTTTTTCCACATCCTCTGTCACAAGGTCGCCTCCCTCATTCTGTAAGGGGCCCACACTTTCCTTGACTTTCTTCTTGTTGCTAACATCCCTGAAGAAACCCTTCTTGTTGTTACTCTTAACATCTCTTGCTAGCTGCAACTCCAAGCGTGAGTTGCCCTTCCTGATTTCACTCCTGCGTGCCTGAGCAATATTTTTATACTCCTCCCTGGTCATTTGTCCAATCTTCCACTTCTTCAAACGGCGCTGCCTGCCAGTGCACTCAGCCTCACTTGGCAGGTAACAAAAGGGATCGAGTGGCCGTCCAGTTTCTGGAGAGTGGCTGACAACACCCGACCTTCTGCCCTGAGGAGAAACTGACGTGAGACAAGGCAGGGGAGGTCATTCTTGTATTGGACCAACTTCCGGTGGGGAGAGAGCGAGAGAGAAGCGAAATGCAAGCTGCACTCTTTCCCTAGCAGCAGGTGGGCCACGTCGTCTCTCCGATGGCCTGGCTTCCCGGGACGGGACCCGCTTCAACTTAGATAATTTTTTACCTCAAGGTTCCCAAGACACAGACAAGGTTTTCATCTCGAGGCCAAAAGACCAAAAACATCAAGACACTTGATCACGGCCTTGGATAGGCCAAGATTTAAAAGTTTATTAGAAAATATTTGAAAATGAACGATACAGAGAGTTGAAACGTCAGATATTGGTCATCGGGGGGTGACATACAGAGTATAGGGGGATGCTAGTACTTTAGGGTATTGGACAGCACATAACTTTTATACAGTGTGCAATGTCCCCAATGTGGGGTATACTGTGGGTGAGTTCAAGATACCTTCAGCAAGCAGTGAGGGTACATCACGCATACAACAGTTAAAGACAGTCATAGGTATAAATAAGCAAGCCAGGTAATGGGGATAGAATGACCCTCACATGGCAAAGTTAAGGTCTGTCGCACTCGATCTGAGCACTACACCCCATCTGAGCTCAAAGAGCTGAGCACGCAAGAGCGGCGGCCCGGGCGGGCAGGGGGAGGGGCCCGAGCGGAGGGGCGGAGCCGCGTGAGCAGGTATGCAGATCTGTGTGCGAGCAGAGCATCGTGGGAGCGGACGCAGGCTGCCAGGCAGGGCCCGACTTTGGCACCGGGAGCTCGGGGTGGGGAAGGGACGGTCTCCGGGGGCCGCGTCGGGGCAGCTGTCGGCAGTGGGGGCCGGTGTGGGCGAGGCCGGCGGTGGGGGCGCGGTGGTCCGCCCCGTGTGTTATAAGTGCGGGGCGAGCGAGGGCGGGCGGCGGCCGGGCAGCAGGAACTCATACTTACCTGGCAGGGGAGATACCATGATCACGAAGGTGGTTTTCCCAGGGTGAGGCTCATCCATTGCACTGCGGGTGTGCTGACCCCTGCGATTTCCCCAAATGCGGGAAACTCGACTGCATAATTTGTGGTAGTGGGGGACTGCGTTCGCGCTCTCCCCTGCTGATTGGTTTGAACAACAGACAACTGACAGTGGGCTGTTTAGGCTTAGTGCACTGCAAAGCAGACTCTCAGGAAAGCAGTTGTTATTCTGGGCCTTTGGGAGTGCTCTTTTCCACAGGCCCTGTACTTCTAGGTATCTTTGTCACACGTTCCTCCTTGTAAGCAAAGCTCAGCTCTGAAACTTTACTTGGGTCTCTCTGTGTTCTTGGCTTTCCCTGGTCTTTTGCAGCTGATCTGCTCTCTAGTCTGCTTTTGGGGGGCTTGGACCGGTGCCTTCCTTGGCTCTAAGGGGACCTGCCTGCCTGCCTGCCTGCTCTGCTCCTTTCCCTGCTTGTAGCTTCTTACCCGGCCCTTCTTCTCGGGCTCTTCCTCCTTTGACGGGAGGACGGCCTGTCCAAAACGCCTGTCCCACCAGGTCTCCTCGTCCAACAGGCAGCCTCGCCCCCTGCCCTGGGGCCGCTTTGGCTTTCGCTGTCTGTTCTTGTCTCTTGGTGGCCACCCTGTCTGTGCTACGGAGACTAGGCTGTCACAACCCCATGCTGGAGGAGGGCTTTCCGTCGCTTGAGGCCCACCCACCGCCTGCCCGAATGCCCTTTAGCTACGCTGCGGGTTAGGGCGGCGTGGCCGTGTCGCCCAGGAGCGGGTTTTCCCTTTTGCACACCTCTGACGGACGGAGCTGTTTTGACTTAACTGTTCAGCACGCACCGACCCTCGGGCCTGGGCTGCACGGGGAACGTAAATCGGCGCGGCTACATCAGTCCGCGCCTTGGTCGGAAGAATTCTTCCGTCGACCTAGCTCCCGCCTTTCGGGGAGGTGGATGGCCGGCACCAACGAGGAAAACCCTCTCCAGGACCCTTCTCCGGGAACAGTGCCCTTCCGTTTGGGGAGATTATGCTGCTTTAAAAAAGAGAAATTGTTTAACTGCCTTTCTCTGAGGCAAGGTTGACTTTGTATTGCTTCCCTCGTGGCTCCTTATAGCAGTTGTGTTCTGAAATCTTTAGGGTTTGACTTCATTTATGATGAAATCTTGCTGTAACTTTATTCTAATTTTCAATGAGTAACTAGACCTGAGCTGTTTGGCGTGTTAGTGGAGGATTGTTTAAAAACCTGGGATTCCACTTTCGGCTGCCTTTCCATTACATTTCCTCTGAAAGCCCACCGAAAGCCTCCACTTCCCACATAACTCTCTCAAACCTGCAGTCATCAGGCATACAGAAGATGCTTACAGTTTCACTCCATACGAGTCCAGTTCCTTGCTGTTTCCTGTCTAACCACTGCACACATATGGTATCCCCTCCCTACCCGGAGCTGCTTCCTGGCTTTTCCGCTCAGGGCAGGAAAACGAGAATGGAGAGGTAAGCTGTGCAGGGAACTCTTCCTCAGCTCGCACTCCACCCCCAAGGGCCTTTCGAGGTCTTCTACGGACTTCAGGTTTCATTTGATTTCCAAGGTTTATGGGCTCATTAATTAGCCATCTCTCCTAATGCAGGGATCCTACGGGTCAGACCAAAGATCGATGGCCCAAAAGAGCTAAGAAACAGAAATAAAGGTGAGAGCTAGGCGTTACATTCAGATGAGAATCCAGAATCTGACTGTGCCCTGGCATGTTCAACGCTGCCGAAAAGAAGGAGCTCGTCAGGTCCCTCTGCTAGCACCCAAATCTGGTGGCTAGTCGGTCTGCTGGGAAATAAGGAAAAGGAAAAGAATTAAAGGAGTCAGGCAATAACAAGGAAATGAAAAGGTTTGTTGAACGGGTTCTGTCTGATTGACTGTCTTCCCAGCTACCCGTCCAAGTTAAAGACCTAGCCCAGTATCCTGTCTGCTGACAGCAGCCAATGCCAGGTGCCCCTTACTATACTTTTTTCATACTATAGAAAAGCTTCAGCCAGTGACACCAGCTCAGGGAGCACTCTTCTGTTTTTCTCACAGCAGGCAACAGCCTTGCCAAAGCAAAGCCTTAAAAAATTGGCTACAAACTCATCAACATTCCTCTCCACGGCAATCTTTAGTAAAAGGCGAAAGATTTATACGAACTGAAGAGAAAGCAGAGTATGTAGAACTCGTGGCAGAGGCGCTGCCGGGGCAACCGCCTACGCTCCCAAAAGTCAGGGTGACTACTCTCCCAGCCCGCTACACCGCTAGCTTTCAGAGGAAATGGAATTGAACCGATTGGCAGCCCGAGTTGGATCATCGAAACCGGGGACACAGGGAGCAAAACCAGCCCCTCGACCAGGGACTCGCTTCGCTGCACGCAATGCACTGTGGCTATGCAAATAAGATGCTCCGGCCGTCTCCGGCGCTCAAAGGAGTCTTTTCTCCGGGCTGCCTCTGCTCCTTCCCCGGCTGGGCGGAGATTGGGATGGGGCAGCTGCTCTCCTGAGACAGTCCCGCTGATGCCCAGGCGCATGGAGGACGGAGCCCGGACGAGAAGCCAGAGGGCACTTGGCCCACAGCTCAAACCCGGAGCAAACGCACACACTTTGCAAAGTAACAGGAGCCGGGATCTCGCACATGAGATTCTATCTGCCGGCCGGGGTGCGACCCCGCGTTGTACCTGCTGCTTGGTCTGCCTCTGCTGCAAAGTAGCTCGCCTCGCTCAGATCCTTGGGGTTCGCTGAGCTGCAGCTCACCTTGATACACGGGAACAGCTTCAAATCATGGAATATCAGGGTTGGAAGGGACCTCAGGAGGTCATCTAGTCCAACCCAATCCCCAACTAAATCATCCCAGCCAGGGCTTTGTCAAGGCTGACCTTAAAAACCTCTCAGGAAGGAGATTCCACCACCTCCCTAGGGAACCCATTCCAGTGCTTCACCACCCTCCTAGTGAAAAAGGGTTTTCCTAAGATCCAACCTAAACCTTCCCCACCGCAACTTGGGACCATTGCTCCTCGTTCTGTCATCTGGTGCCCCTGAGAACAGTCTAGATCCATCCTCTTTGGAACCCCCTTTCAGGTAGTTGAAAGCAGCGATCAACTCCCCCCTCATTCTTCTCTTCTGCAGACTAAACAATCCCAGTTCCCTCAGCCTCTCCTCATAAATCATGTCTTCCAGCCCCCTAATCACTTTTGTTGCCCTATGCTGGACTCTTTTCAGTTTTTCCACATCCTTCTTGCAGTGTGGGGCCCAAAACCGGACACGGTACTCCAGATGAGGCCTCACCAACGTCGAAGAGAAGGGAACGACCACATCCCTCGATCTGCTGGCAATGCCCCTACGTATACAGTCCAAAATGCCGTTAGCCTTCTTGGCAACAAGGGCACACTGTCGACTCATATCCAGCTTCTCGTCCACTGTAACCCCTAGGTCCTTTTCTGCAGAACTGCTGCCTAGCCATTCGGTCCCTAGTCTGGAGCAGTGCACGGGATTCTTCCGTCCTAAGTGCAGGACCGGGCACTTGTCCTTGTTGAACCTCATCAGGTTTCTTTCGGCCCAATCCTCCAATTTGTCTAGGTCCCTCTGTAGCCTATCCGTACCCTCCAGCGTATCGACCGCTCCTCCCAGTTTAGCGTCATCTGCAAACTTGCTGAGAGTGCAGTCCACACCATCCTCCAGATCCTTAACGAAGATATTGTACACAACCGGCCCCAGGACCGAGCCTTGGGGGCACGCCGCTTGAGACCGGCTGCCAATTAGACGTGGAGCCATTGATCACTACCCGTTGAGCCCGAGGACCTAGCCAGCTTATAGTCCACCTTATAGTCCATTCATCCAGCCCAAACTTCTTGAACTTGCCGACAAGAATACTGTGGGAGACCGTATCAAAAACTTTGCTAAAGTCAAGGAAGAACACATCCATTGCTTTTCCCTCATCCACAGACCCAGTTCTCTCCTCACAGAAGGCAATTAGGTTAGTCAGGCGTGACTTGCCCTTGCTGAATCCATGCTGACCGCTCCTGATCACTTGCCTCTCCTCTAAGTGCTTCAGAATTGATTCCTTGAGGACCTGCTCCATGATTTTTCCAGGGACTGAGGTGAGGCTGACTGGCCTGTAGTTCCCCGGATCCTCCTTCTTTCTTCCCTCTTTTAAAGATGGGCACTACATTAGCCTTTTCCCAGTCATTTGGGACCTCCCCCAATGGCCATGAATTTTCAAAGATAATGACCTGTGGCTCTGCAATCACACCCGCCAACTCCTTTAGCACCCTCGGATGCAGCGCATCCGGCCCCATGGATTTGTGCTCATCCAGCTTTTCTAAATAGTCCCGAAGCACTTCTTTCTCCACAGAGGGCTGGTCACCTCCTCTCCATGCTGTGCTGCCCAGAGCAGCAGTCTGGGAGCTGATTTTGTTCGTGAAGACAAAATCACGAAGGGGGAGGGTGGGGAAGCATTGAGTACATTAGCTTTTTCCACATCCTCTGTCACAAGGTCGCCTCCCTCATTCTGTAAGGGGCCCACACTTTCCTTGACTTTCTTCTTGTTGCTAACATCCCTGAAGAAACCCTTCTTGTTGTTACTCTTAACATCTCTTGCTAGCTGCAACTCCAAGCGTGAGTTGCCCTTCCTGATTTCACTCCTGCGTGCCTGAGCAATATTTTTATACTCCTCCCTGGTCATTTGTCCAATCTTCCACTTCTTCAAACGGCGCTGCCTGCCAGTGCACTCAGCCTCACTTGGCAGGTAACAAAAGGGATCGAGTGGCCGTCCAGTTTCTGGAGAGTGGCTGACAACACCCGACCTTCTGCCCTGAGGAGAAACTGACGTGAGACAAGGCAGGGGAGGTCATTCTTGTATTGGACCAACTTCCGGTGGGGAGAGAGCGAGAGAGAAGCGAAATGCAAGCTGCACTCTTTCCCTAGCAGCAGGTGGGCCACGTCGTCTCTCCGATGGCCTGGCTTCCCGGGACGGGACCCGCTTCAACTTAGATAATTTTTTACCTCAAGGTTCCCAAGACACAGACAAGGTTTTCATCTCGAGGCCAAAAGACCAAAAACATCAAGACACTTGATCACGGCCTTGGATAGGCCAAGATTTAAAAGTTTATTAGAAAATATTTGAAAATGAACGATACAGAGAGTTGAAACGTCAGATATTGGTCATCGGGGGTGACATACAGAGTATAGGGCAATTTTAGTTTTAAATGTTTATTAGAAAATGTTTAAGAATAGATAATACAGAGAGTTTGTAACATCAGTTACTGGTCATCAGGGGTGACATACAGAGTATAGGGGGATGCTAGTACTTTAGGGTATTGGACAGCACATAACTTTTATACAGTGTGCAATGTCCCCAATGTGGGGTATACTGTGGGTGAGTTCAAGATACCTTCAGCAAGCAGTGAGGGTACATCACGCATACAACAGTTAAAGACAGTCATAGGTATAAATAAGCAAGCCAGGTAATGGGGATAGAATGACCCTCACATGGCAAAGTTAAGGTCTGTCGCACTCGATCTGAGCACTACACCCCATCTGAGCTCAAAGAGCTGAGCACGCAAGAGCGGCGGCCCGGGCGGGCAGGGGGAGGGGCCCGAGCGGAGGGGCGGAGCCGCGTGAGCAGGTATGCAGATCTGTGTGCGAGCAGAGCATCGTGGGAGCGGACGCAGGCTGCCGGGAACCAGCTCAGGGTACAGTATAGCACATGCATGCAGTGGTTAGACAAGCAACAGCAAGGAACTGGGCTGGTATGGAGCGGAAGTTCTGTGGGAAGGAACCGAAAAGAGAACCGGGGCTGTGGTACAGCGCTTGCATACACTTTCTTCGGCCTTTTTTGCTGGAAGAGTTAGCAGAGCGGGATTGCTAGTCACAGGTCAGTGGGCGGGTTTATGCAAATTCTGGACTCTGGGACCACAGGGGGCACATGACTATTGCAGCACATGCACCCCCTCTGCAACTAACGTTTGCTATCTCACTCCATACCAACACACCTTTCACACCTCAGGACCAAAATACACCGTGAAAGAGATCTAACGGCATAAGCTTAGGGGGAAGCAACTGCAGCACTAACAACAATTTTAAGAGATTCAAAACCGCCTCTGTCATTCCACACCAGGGACAGCAGAAAGGCAGGGCCGGCTCTAGACCCCAGCGCGCTAAGCAGGCGTGTGGGGCGGCATTTCGTGTCAGGACGGCATTTGGTTCCTGTGGACCTTCAGTAGTCATGCCTGCAGGAGGTCCACCGGAGCCCCGGTCCCCTCTTCCCGCGGCTCCGCTTGAGCTCCCGCAGGCATGACTGCGGCGGGTGCCCTGGTCCCGCGGCTTGGACGGAGCTCCTGCAGGCATTCCTACGGATGCTCCACTGGAGCCGCGGGACCAGCACACCCAGGGCCGGCTTTAGGAAGTGCGGGGCCCAATTCGAACATTTTCGGCGGGGCCCCGGCAGGGATGACTAAAAAAAAAAAACATGTAAAAAAAAGCCTTTCATTTCTTAGCAACCGGTTCCTTGTAAAAAGTTCTGCTTTAAGGGATGTGCCACAGTATGTATTTTTTATACCAATAGGGTTACCATATGTCTGTATTTTTAAAAATTCCTCCCGGATGGCGATTTAAGAACCAAAAAGCTGGACATGTCCGGGAAAATACGGATGTACGTTAACCCTACCTAAAGTTCTTTTTTAAAAAGATGGGCCTGAACTAGAAATGAGCTCTGTTTCACATGTGTGGGTCCCCACCACGCCCTGGGGGTGTGCTAGAGTGACCAGATGTCCAGATTTTATAGGGACAGTCCCGATTTGGGGGTCTTTTTCTTATATAGGATCCTACTACCCCCCACCCCTGTTCCAATTTTTCACACTTGCTGTCTGGTCACCCTAGCGTGTGCACATGTGTGGGTCCTAGCTGTTCCCTGCCCCTCTCATTGAAGCAGGTGTGCAGGGTTACTGCCCTGGGAACTGCAGGGCACCAGTGGACATGGGGCTGGCTGGAGGCAGGGCAGGGGCTGACTGGAGTTAGGGTCTGGCTGCAAGCAGGGCAAGGGGTGTGGGGCTGGCTGGAGACAGGGGGATGTGGGGTGGGCTGGCTGGCTTCAGGCAGGGCCGCAGGGGGGTGCGGCAAGTGTTGGCAGGCCTGGAGACAGAGGAGTGCGGGACTCGCTGGCTTCAGGCAGGGGCGTGTGGCAGGGGTTGTCTGGAGACAGGGCAGGAGGTGCGGGGCTGGTGTGGGCAGGGGCTGGCTGCAGGCAGGGCAGGGAGTGCGGGGCTGCAGGCAGGGGCTGGGTGCAGGCAGGGGGTGTGGGTACAGGGGGTACAGCCCACCCTGTACGGTAAGTGCCTCCTCCTCCTCCCTCCCCCATCAGGGTAGCAGCAGCAGCCGCAGCCTGGGGCTCGGGGGATATTTAAAGGGCCTGTGGCTCCCCTGCTTCCACCGCCCCAGCCCTTTAAATAGTCATGGGAGCCCTGGGGAAGCGGCAGGGCTCCAGGGGCTATTTAAAGGACCAGGGCAGCAGAGGCAGCTGGAGCCCCCCGCTACCCCAGGACTCTGGGGGTTATTTAAAGGGCCTGGGGCTCCCCTGCTTCTACCACCCCGGCCCTTTAAATAGCCACGGGAGCCCTGGGGAAGTGGCGGGGTTCCAGGGGCTATTTAAAGGGCTGGGGCAGTAGAAGCAAGGGGAGCCCCAGACTTTTTAAACAGCCCCCAGGGCTCCAGCAGTGGGGCTCTGGTGGCAATTTAAAGGGCCTGAGGCTCCAGTCCCTGCTGGGAGCCCCAGGCCCTTTAAATTGCCCCCTGGGGAAGCTGGGCCACCCTGGTACAGCGCACTGGCAGGGCTTGGGTGCGGGGCCCTCTTAGGCGCGGGGCCCGATTCGGGGGAATTGGTTGAATTGGCCTAAAGCCGGCCCTGAGCACACCCGCCGCAGACACTTCTGCTCCAGCCGTGGGACAGGGGAAGGGCAGCTCCACCCTGCTTGGGGTGGCGTAATTTCTAGAGACGCCCCTGCAGAAAGGACATCAGCAGCACCTGCAAGTGACCAACAAACAGACCCCTTGGGCACCCTGACTCTATCTTGCCACCCAGGTGTAGAAGCTGCTGTAACAAGTAAGCTCTGTATGTCCTTTAGGGCTAAACTTAGCCAAACAGCCGGGATCCCTTGCTGATGCTTAGAAGGTGTGCCATCTCCCTGAAGTCCAAGCAGCATCGGGAGTGGGGGGGGGGGAACAACAGTTTCTTCCTGACAGGGATTTTTATTCTATTCCCCCAGAGCTCAAGCTGATGGGGGCAAGTGTTTGTGCAGGGCTCTGCCTCCTCGTAGAGGGGGAGCAATCAACCAAGTCTTTTGTCCATGGATGATCCACAGTGGCTTGTCTGATGTCCCAGTCAGGGCCTTCTCTTGTTGGAAAGGAGATGACGCCTCTTCTGGTAAACTAGCATTTCACACTTGGTAATGCTTCTCTCCTGACTGGTGACGGGGCGGCGGCAAGGGGGTTTACAGCTTTAGTGCCAACGCTTATATATCACCTTACAACATGGGCTACGGCTATTAAAGGTGAGAATAATGCATGCAGCAACTGACGAGCTTGTCATAAACTCTAAACACGTTTTTATAAAGCTAATGCCTGTTTTAACAACACTAACAAACAGGTGAGCAAGACTAGTTTCCAGCCATGCGTTTGTCACTTTTCAGTAAGGCCTAGGGGCCTTGGCATGAGCTGCCACCTGGTCTGCCAGTGTCAGAAGAGGATCTTCCCTCTCTTATCCCCGGGTGTCTGTACTGGGAGCAGTACTGTTCAACTTAGTCATAAATGATCTGGGGAAAGGGCTAAACAGTGAGGTGGCAAAATTTGCAGATGATACAAAATTGCTCAAGATAGTTAAGTCCCAGGCAGACTGCCAAGAGCCACAAAGAGATCTCACAAAACTGGGTGATGGGACAACTGAATGGCAGATGAACGTCGTTGCTCATAAGTGCAAAGTAATGCACATTGGAAAACATAATCCCAACTATCCCTATAAAACGATGGTGTCTAAATTAGCTGTTACCACTCGAGAAAGAGATCTGGGAGTCGTTGTGGATGGTTCCCTGAAAACATCCACTCAATGTGCAGCGGAGTGTTGGGAATCATTAAGAAAGGAACAGCTAATAAGACAGAAACTATCATATCGCCCCAATAGCAATCCATGGTACGCCCACATCTTGAATACTGCCTGCTGATGCGGTCGCCGCAATCTCAAAAAAGATATATGGGAATGGGAAAGATTCAGAAACGGACAACAAAGATGATGAGGGGATATGGACCAGCTTCCGTCTAAGAAGAGATTCATAAGATTGGGACTTTTCATCTTGGAAAAGAGATGACTAAAGGGGGATACGAGGGAGGTCTATAAAACCATGACTGGCATGGAGAAAGTAAATAAGGAAGAGTTATTTACTCCTTCTCATAACACACGAACTAGGGGGTCACCAAATGAAATTAATAGGCAGCAGCTTTAAAACAAACAAAAGGAAGTCTGTCTTCATGCCCCACACAGTCAACCTGTGGAACTCTTTGCCAGAGGATGTCGTGAAGGCCAAGACTATAACAGGGTTCAAAAAAGCACTAGATAAATTCATGGAGGATAGGTCCATCTATGGCGCTTTGCCAGCGGTGTCCCTAGCTAGGTATCCCTGTTTGCCAGAAGCTGGGCATGGGCGACAGGGGATGGAGCACTTGATGATTCCCTGTTCTGTTCATTCCCTCTGGGGCACCTGGCATTGGCCGCTGTCGGCAGACAGGATACTGGGCTAGGTCTTTAACTTGGACGGGTAGCTGGGAAGACGGTAAATCAGACAGAACCCGTTTGACAAACCTCTTCATTTCCTTGTTATTGCCTGACTCCTTTAATTCTTTTCCTTTTCCTTATTTCCCAGCAGACCGACTAGCCACCAGATTTGGGTGCTAGCAGAGGGACCTGACGAGCTCCTTCTTTTCGGCAGCGTTGAACATGCCAGGGCACAGTCAGATTCTGGATGCTCATCTGAATGTAACGCCTAGCTCTCACCTTTATTTCTGTTTCTTAGCTCTTTTGGGCCATCGATCTTTGGTCTGACCCGTGGGATCCCTGCATTAGGAGAGATGGCTAATTAATGAGCCCATAAACCTTGGAAATCAAATGAAACCTGAAGTCCGTAGAAGACCTCGAAAGGCCCTTGGGGGGTGGAGTGCGAGCTGAGGAAGAGTTCCCTGCACAGCTTACCTCTCCATTCTCGTTTTCCTGTCCTGAGCGCAAAAGCCAGGAAGCAGTTCCGGGTAGGGAGGGGATACCATATGTGTGCAGTGGTTAGACAGGAAACAGCAAGGAACTGGACTCGTATGGAGTGAAACTGTAAGCATCTTCTGTATGCCTGATGACTGCAGGTTTGAGAGAGTTATGTGGGAAGTGGAGGCTTTCGGTGGGCTTTCAGAGGAAATGTAATGGAAAGGCAGCCGAAAGTGGAATCCCAGGTTTTTAAACAATCCTCCACTAACACACCAAACAGCTCAGGTCTAGTTACTCATTGAAAATTAGAATAAAGTTACAGCAAGATTTCATCATAAATGAAGTCAAACCCTAAAGATTTCAGAACACAACTGCTATAAGGAGCCACGAGGGAAGCAATACAAAGTCAACCTTGCCTCAGAGAAAGGCAGTTAAACAATTTCTCTTTTTTAAAGCAGCATAATCTCCCCAAACGGAAGGGCACTGTTCCTGGAGAAGGGTCCTGGAGAGGGTTTTCCTCGTTGGTGCCGGCCATCCACCTCCCCGAAAGGCGGGAGCTAGGTCGACGGAAGAATTCTTCCGACCAAGGCGCGGACTGATGTAGCCGCGCCGATTTACGTTCCCCGTGCAGCCCAGGCCCGAGGGTCGGTGCGTGCTGAACAGTTAAGTCAAAACAGCTCCGTCCGTCAGAGGTGTGCAAAAGGGAAAACCCGCTGCTGGGCGACACGGCCACGCCGCCCTAACCCGCAGCGTAGCTAAAGGGCATTCGGGGAGGCGGTGGGTGGGCCTCAAGCGACGGAAAGCCCTCCTCCAGCATGGGGTTGTGACAGCCTAGTCTCCGTAGCACAGACAGGGTGGCCACCAAGAGACAGGAACAGACAGCGAAAGCCAAAGCGGCCCCAGGGCAGGGGGCGAGGCTGCCTGTTGGACGAGGAGACCAGGTGGGACAGGCATTTTGGACAGGCCGTCCTCCCGTCAAAGGAGGAAGAGCCCGAGAAGAAGGGCCGGGCAAGAAGCTACAAGCAGGGAAAGAAGCAGAGCAGGCAGGCAGGCCTCCCTTAGAGCCAAGGAAGGCACCCGTCCAAGCCCCCCAAAAGCAGACTAGAGAGCAGATCAGCTGCAAAAGACCAGGGAAAGCCAAGAACACAGAGAGACCCAAGTAAAGTTTCAGAGCTGAGCTTTGCTTACAAGGAGGAATGTGTGACAAAGATACCTAGAAGTACAGGACCTGTGGAAAAGAGCACTCCCAAAGGCCAAGAATAATAAGTGCTTTCCTGAGAATCTGCTTTGCAGTGCACTAAGCCTAAACAGCCTACTGTCAGTTGTCTGTTGTTCAAACCAATCACCAGGGGAGAGCGCGAATGCAGTCCCCCACTACCACAAATTATGCAGTTGAGTTTCCCGCATTTGGGGAAATCGCAGGGGTCAGCACACCCGCAGTGCAATGGATGAGCCTCACCCTGGGAAAACCACCTTCATGATCATGGTATCTCCCCTGCCAGGTAAGTATGAGTTCCTGCTGCCCGGCCGCCGCCCGCCCTCGCTCGCCCCGCACTTATAACACACGGGGCGGACCGCCGCGCTGCCACCGCCGGCCTCGCCCCCACCGGCCCACACTGCCGACAGCTGCCCCGACGTGGCCCCCGGAGACCGTCCCTTCCCCACGCCGAGCTCCCGGTGCCAAAGTCGGGCCCTGTTAATAACCATTTAACAGATGACTGCAGAGAGAAAAGTTTGGTCTTTATAAATAGGATGATGATCAATTGGTCTCCATGTCCACTGACAGTAGGACAAGAAGTAATGGGCTTAATCTGCAGCCAGGGAGTTTCTCGTTAGATGTTGGGAACAGCTTTCTAACTCTGAGTGTAGTAAAGCTCTGGAATAGGCTCCCAAGGGAGTCTGTGGAGTCTCTGTCCTCGGAGGTTTTTAACAACAGGTTGAACAAACCTCTGTCAAGGATACTCTCCATATACTTGGTCCCATAGACAACCTGCTCTGGCTCTGGTTCCCTCCTGCTCCCTGCCTGGGCCGGCTGCTGTGGGCACTTGATCCCACATGGCCCTAACGCATCGTCTCTGCTTGGCCCTGCCTCAGCAGAGAGGGCTGGATTTCATGACCTCTCCAGGGCCCTTGCAGCTGTACAGCTCTGTAATTTGATGCCATCACAATTTAATATAAACAACAACAAAAGTGAAAACACCCCAATCTAACATCTAACAATTCAGCATGAACTGACATTCCACAGCACAAAGTGACAACACGTAGGAGTGCAAAGCCCGACAATTCAGCGCCATGCAAATGAACGCCCCAGGGGCAAAATGACACACTGCAAAAGAGCTCAGCTCAAACCAATGCAACACAAGGCAGTGCAAAAACCATACAACACGAAACAATGTGTCAGAGTGCAAAGTGACACTGTGCAAAACAGCTCAGCGTGGAACAACGACACAGCACAAACCCACACCACAGAATCATATAGAAAGGTAGGGCAGGGAGGGACCCCGAGAGTCAGGACCAAGTCTCCCTAGGCCACCCCTGACAGGTGTTTGAAGAACAGGGAAACAAAGGGCACCACGAACTTATGTTTTTTTGGATGAGCCAAGAAAAGGGAGCAGCATTGTCCCCCTTGGGTAGCCCCTGTTCAGTTCCAGGTCAGAAAGCAAAACTCTTCTGCAAGAATATCCAAAAAATGTTGTGTTTCACTTCACTTCATAAGTACAGTTGTGTGGCAATTAAATGATGACCCTAAAGTTTCATAAAAGTGTGGGAAATACGGATGTATCTGAGAAAATGGCTTGGAATGAAGGAAGACAAAAAATTGATGGGTCGAGAGAACAGGCCCTGTTTCCCCCTGGTTTGGAGCTTCTCTCACAACTACTGGAATAGCAAAGCTAAGCAAATGGGGTTCTATTGTTGCACAGGAGATTCAAGTGAGGCCATTTTCTCCAGATAGAATTAAATGGTCATGTCAGGAGTGGGATTTGAAACCACATCTCTATGCAGAGACCAGAACACCCAAGAGATAGGGAAAAAAGAGTCTTAAAACTGGCACTTTAGACCAGTCCACCATCCTCCTGCTACAAAAAACATGACTTATCAACCCTAGTTTTCATTAATAATTGATGAACTCTTTAGGGGGGTCGAGACGGCACATCTCTTTCAACTCCTGGAGACCTTCTACAGCACAGCTGAATTTTAGACACACTCACCCGGACCTAAAGTTACACATTTCCTGGAGCTCCATGAGTTCTGTGGTGTTGTAATCTCCCTGCTCGCATTTTAAGTGAACAAAAGATGGGTGCTGGCATTCTGAGACAGTAATGGTGAACCTCAAAATCCTGCCCTGGGGGCCAGACAGTTAAGCAACCAGCACCCGCAACCTCTACCATGATAGCATCCTGTCTGGCAGGAACTCACTGATCAATAGCTGGGGTGTGAAATCCTCATTTCTGTGTTGTTCTATCACTGTAGTCCCTACTTTCCTATTGCTTGTCTGTATAATCTCTGTCTGGTGCTGTGACTGTTTCTATCTGCTGTATAATTAATTTGTTGGGTGTAAACCAATTAAGGTGGTGGGGTATAATTGGTTAGATAATCATGTTACAGTATGTTAGGATTGGTTAGTTACATTTCAGTAAAATGACTGGTTAGGGTATAGCTAAGCAGAACTCCAGTTTTACTATATAGTCTGCAGTCAATCAGGAAGTAAGGGGGGAATGGGAATGGGAATGGGGGTAGGGGAATTGGAATTATGTTTTGCTAAGGGGGGGAATAGGAACAGGGAAGGGGAACAGGGACACAGGCAAGGCTCTGTGGTGTTAGAGCTGGGAAGGGGGACACTGAGGAAGGAAATTGGAATCATTGCTTGCTGGAAGTTTTCCCCAATAAACATTGAATTGTTTGCACCTTTGAGCTTTGTGCATTGCTGCTCTCTGGTCACATGAGAAGGTACCAGGGAATGGGAGGGTGATGGGATAAACCCTCTAACAAGTACGTCTTTCTGGGTGTGAAAACCCCCGGATCCAGTATAATTAAGCTGACCTAAGCCATGGTTAGATAGTGCTAAATGAAAGGAAAGATTGTTCTGTCAATGTAGCTATTACAGGGATGGAAAACCCCTCCCCTCACTGTAGCAACTGTCTACTCCACAGTGCTACAGCAGTATTTTAAGTGTAGACAGCCTCAGAGTGAGACCAGCTCTTGTTCCATGGATGCTCAGGCACTAAGACAACAGCAATGACAAAGCTGAGAGCTCCTGTGTCGCCACTTCCCCTGCTGCCACCTGCCTGTCTCCTGCAGCCTCTGCGCGGCCACCTAGTGGGGGAACCTCGCTACAAGTGCAGCCTGGGCAGCCTCTGTCATTGCAACACCATGGGCAGGGCATGAACCACCAGCTGGGGGAGCCTAACGCCCTGCCCCGCCCCTTCCACCTGAGGCCCCGCCCCTTCTGCAAACACCCCTGTGCCCAGCGTACACCAGCCCTTAGATCCCTCTTGGTATTTCAGTGCAGGCACTGACCTGTGAGAGGAAAACATCAGCTCACAAACACAGAGACTGAATTCCCCACATTTAATCTCGCTGCACTTTCCAGAAAGTCACAAAATTCATTTAGTTCTTGTTAGGACAGAGAAAAAATAAGTGACGCTAAGTTTTTGGCTCAGTTAAATAAAATTAAGTATTTAATTAACATAGTAAAAATATGTCCTCATTCCGCTAAATAACACCATAACATGAGATAAGAAGAGACAAATCTTGTCAGTGACCACTAATTTCGCAAATGATCTTCCCATTATTAATTTCCACGCCACCCCTGTTGGAGGTCTGGGCATCTCCAGTGTCACTGCTCTGCATTCACCTTCCCCTTAGAATTGTTCTCGGACATTCCCAAATTTGGAAAATTGTGCAGTTCAGAATGTGAATAGTGACCCCGGCTACTTCCTGCTCCTGCTCTACATTGCTCCACAGCAGCTTCTCCCCCTGCAGAGTCACCCCAGCACGGCAGTGCAGCCGCCCAGGGTTTTGCAAAAATTAATAATACAGAGTTTGGAAGAAAGTAAACATTTGGGAGTTGTGGAAATAGTAAAAGGTAACAGTTGTGGTGTTACAAGAAGGGCAGTTTTTGGTTTAATAATAAAACCCAGTTATATAAATGTAACTGTATGTGCAGCTCTGTGCACTCACGTTGGATGGAAGCTTAGTAATTAAATTATACAAGAGGGTCAGGTAAAGTGGCTACTACCACCACTCTGTTTTGTCCCGAGAAACCTTTACAGCCCTTCTGAGGGGAAATGGGCCCTTTGCCCACAGAAATGGTCTATAGGGGACGGCTGCAGGCAGCAGGCGGAGAGATAATCTCATCAAAATGATTTGACTGCTGGGCAATGTAAGCAAAATCACTAAAGGAATGTCCGGGGTTTCTATTGGCACTTAACTGGCTGTCTCTGGTTGTACAAGATGGACGTGTAATCGGGGTACAGTTGTGTAATAAAAAAAATATTGCAGTGCAAGGGCTGTTAGACAAAACAAAATGTTGTGTGTAATTGTGTAAGGTTTTAAAAACCTAAACTGAGACTTATGGTTTGTAATATAATGTTATGAAGGTTAAACTATGGAAGGAATGTGCATATCCCGAGGACGTGTGCAGTGTATATTGGAGAAGGGGTAAAAGAAATGCAAACAAAACATGGTACTTAGCTCAAACCCTATTAGGGCTCCAAAGGGAGCCACAATAGGTTGTGTTTCTTTTTCAGATCTGTGTGTTTTGAAGCAGAAGATGAAAGTGGAAAGTAAACAGAACTCGGGTGGAAGTTGATTGTGTCCCTTTTAAGACAGTCTCTGAGCTGCTGATGGCTTTGGATCCAAAAGCCAAGCCCGAAAGCCGGGGTGAATGCAAATGACCTAGCTGATGGGGGAAGGAGAGAACTGCCCATCAGTGGCAGCACAAAGAAGCTGCAAATAATAAATACATCTGGTCAGCAAACAAGCTACTGGAAGACTCAGATTGTGGCCCTCCAGGAAAGGGAGGTGAAAAAACAAGTCAAGTCTGAAAATAAGGGGGACAGGTTAACCCTAAGGAGTGTGTGTGTTTGTATATACAGTGCTAAAGCTAAATCTAAAGCTGTCTCTCAGCTATTACCTGAGGATAAACTTAAAGCTTGGTACAGCAGAGAAACTATTGCAAACTGGGTCTGTTGTACAAGAGGGGAAACTGAGACACACCACTTCATGAATTTCATAAATGACCCGTGAGTGGGGTAATTCACTATCTGACTATAGAACAAAATAAGGACAGCCTGGAGGGAATTCTTCTGTTTTTCCTGCAATTAGCAAGGAAATTTGTAAAAGGAAGTGGTATTATTATTATTAAGCACTAATCTGTCCCCACCGGGGGTGTGTGTGGAAATTGTTTCTTTTGTTTTTCAGACACTCTACAAGCAAGCTGGTGCCAGCAAAAGACTAACCCATAATACCATGAATCTATGTTTTGTGGTGTTTGTTTGTGGTGTTTGTCTTGTTGTTAGCATTGTTGTGTTTCAATGAACAGAAAACCTCATGACATGGGTGGGGATGGCTTCAAAAGGCTGACCTGGGGGAAGATGTGTATGGAAATTCAAAATGCTCGACTAGGAGGCCAGCACCTGTGTAATAGCTACCGTGGTATCTGGAAGGGAATTGGCAGCTAAGGTGGGCCCCACAAGCCCTATGGGAATAATGAGAAGGGGATTTGCTCGCTGGGAATCAATGGAGGGGTGTGTAAAATGGTGTAAATCCAGAGAAGATGTTTGAATGTGCCCCTCCCTGATGGCCATGGAGGAGCACACCCAATGGCCCATGGCAAGGGGTGGACAATTGCGTGTACTGTGTATGAGGTGTTTTGCTGGAAATGTACATATTACCGGGGGCACAATTACACCAGCCCCTAACCAAATTCCACACTACACGCTGCTCTCTGGGCTTTGGCACATAGATGGATCTGTGAATCTTCCTGCTGTGAATAATCGAACCAGCGCATACAGCCTGATTCCACACCATGTGGTTAAGTTGGTTTGGACAATAACCCATTTCTCTGTGGACATTCAATGGACTTATGATATGGACAAAAGCACAAAAACCTGCAGTGGCAGCGTATTGCAACTGCCAGCAACTGGACATGTTAAGAGCTTGACCCCGTCAAAGGAGGAGAGGAGGTGTTTCGGTGGTGGCCGGGATGTTGGACCATGCGGCAGTGCTCAGGTCTCTCGGTGTTGCTGTGGATTGTTACAGCGGCTGGTGTATTGCTAAGTATTCTTGTGATACGTTGCCTACGGAAATAACCTAGAAGTAATGGAGTAAGCCCCTCCCCCCTGTACTAGACAACCGGGACCCAACCTTCCCGGGCCCACTATAGTGGGAAGTCTGGAACACTAATTGGAACAGGTGTGGCACGCCCGTACGAGAGAAGGTGCAGGGCACTGCACTACGCACAGGGCATTGGGACAAATGGAATATCAGCACCTTCCACCTTGAGGCCTGGCCCTATCAGGAAATGTGTCACCATATGTCCTATGTTTTGCTAAGGGGGTGAATGGGAACAGGGACACAGGCAAGGCTCTGTAACGTCAGGGCTGGGATGGGGACACTGAGGAAGGAAACTGGAATCATTGCTTGCTGGAAGTTCAATCCAATAAACATCTCATTGTTTCCACCTTTGGACTTTGGGTATTGCTGCTCTGTGTGTACGCAAGAAGGACCCGGTAATGGGAGGGTGAAGGGATAAACCCTCTAACACTAACTAACATCTAACACCCATTTGAACCCCTTCTTTTCACACCATTGCTCATTCTCAGGGGCTGCTTTGTCTCCAGACAGATTCATTCTCTTTCAGAACAGCCTTGCTCTTTCCGTCTGTTTCACTCACTGAGGTGTCAGAGTAAACACTCCCCTTCCTTCTATTCTCAGACAAACACTAGCATTAACTGTTTGCTACTGATGGGTTTAAAAAGCATTTGTCAAGATGCCATTTCTGGGGGATTTTTCCCAAGATCCAGTATTTTGTGTTCAAACATCTCCCAGCTTCCTTGGTGAAAATAAGGCCCAGGTTTCCTTGCAATATACAGGAAGAAGCCAGTTTTTCACCCCAGATGGGACTTGAACCCATAATCTTTGGCTTAGAAAGCCATTGCCTTGTCTATTAGGCCATTGGGGCCCTGATGAAAGAGTGGAAATTCCATCTCCTAAATGCACTTTTCTCATATTAACTTGGAAGCGAAATACCCTCTTTCTGCACCTTACAGAAACATCTGCACCCCCTGGCAGCGAGGCTACTGGGGAGGTCGCTGACAGAGCTGAGCACCACCTTTCTGACGGCCATCTTTAGAGAAGAAGGCTCTTTCCCCTGACAGCCACACAGCGCTGCCTAGCATCCCGAGAGCCTCCCTCGTGTTCTCCCACAGCAGCCGCCTGCCGGTGTGGGTGGGAAAAGGGGACCAGGAAGCACTGCAGCCTCATTCCGGGACAGGAGGCCCTCGCCACGCCCAGGCCTGCCTCTTGCCTTCAGCCCAGGCAGCCAGAGGTGCCCAGGAGCTCCCTGGCAGGCCCCCACCTCAGCCAGGAAATAAGGAAAAGGCGATGAATGAAGAAGTCAGGAAATAACAAGGAAATGAAGAGGTTTGTCGAACGGGTTTCTGCCCGATTTACCATCTTCTCAGCCACCACTCAGAGTTAAAGACCTAAAGTCGACCTATCGGCATAAGTACAGATGGTTGGATGGGAATTAAAAGGAGCTGCTGTCACTAGTGTTAGGTGTCTGCAAGCAGCATGCAGACCATTTAAAAACACTGCAATTAGAGGCTCAGATGAAACGTTTGCCCTAAATCAGAAACGACAATAGGACGACCAGCAGAAAGCCACTCTAGGTACATGGCAGAGTAATGGAGGCCGTTAGAGGCAAAAAGTCATTCCTCAAAATTTGGAAATCAGATCCTAGTGAGGATAATAGGAAGGTGCACAAACTCTGGCCTGTTAAGTGTCAAAGTGTAACAAGTCAGGCCAAGAAAGAATCTGAGAAGCAACACGCTAAAGACACAAAAGCTAAGCATAAATCCGGTCAGTGCGAGTCCTGGTCTGTCCCCGCAGAAAGGTGAACCCCCTCTGTGGCTGGAGTGAGCTCCTCTAAGCCGACCTCACTACAGACCTGCGCCAGGTAGTGCTCATTGTAAAAATGTTTCCTCTGACAGTTGGGAAAACGGGACCAGCGGTGCTCAGGCAGGCTGACACAATTAAAATCCGCCCCCCCCCAACAACAAACATCATGCAGTCCAGAGGAAGGGAGCCTTTGATCTTCCCTCTCATGCCTTAACTGGGGACCATACACACTAATATAGCAGTAACCAGTGCCACAGAGCACAAAGCCACCAGTAATGCCCTCCATGGTCAGAGCTCCAGCCCCTTCTGTACTTGCACCATGAATGTGAAAAACAAGACTCCAGCCCCATCATTCTTCCCTGGCCAGGAGGCCCTTCCTCCAATCACCCTCTGCCTATTGAGCTACCCTAGAGTTGTTAATGTGCATTTCCTGAACACTCACCATGGCCAAGTCCAGCTGCTCCAAGGCACTGAACATCAAGTGCCTCCTCCTGGGCCCCCAAATCCCTTCCACCTTCCACACGGCCACTTTTACAGATGCCCCTTCCCTGGTACTGCCCTTGCTCAGCTGCACAGAGGAGCTTCCATCCCCAATCCCTGCCTGTCACTGCCCAGCAGCCCTCTGGCACCATTCCTGAGGGTCACCCTGCCTCTCTCTCTTCCTGCCATATTGGGAAAGACAGCTCCCATCTCTCCTTGGTAAAGGTTAGGTGGGCCAACTAGGGGCAGAAGCCCATTCTATGTTTTCCTACTGCAGAGACCAAGATAAGAGACTCGCTTTCAGTGCCACCCAGAGGGGAGGCAAGCAGGGCAATTTGCCCCAGGCCCCACAGGGGCCCCACGAGAATACATTATTGCAACTTTTTTTAATAGAAGGGGCCCCCAAAATTGCTTTATTCCAGACCCCCTGGATCTTCTAGGGCAGCCCTGCTCATCTTCGGTGCAGACACCACTGTGCTCCCAGAGAACAAGCCACCACTGCACAAAGAGGGATGAAAGGGCCTGCCAAAGCCTGGGAGTGAACCAGGGACCTTTAGATCTTCAGTCTAACATGCTCCCAACTGAGCTACTTTGGCAGCTGTGTAGCAGTATTTTGGCCTGTTGCTTCTCTGCCTAGGAGGTTTTTGCAGCAGTTGCACACAAAAAGGACGTCATTGGGAGCGGCCCATGAAGACAAGACTCGCTTTTGCCTGCCTTGCTCAGCTTGACTTGCTGCCTCACCCCGTTCCTGCCCTAGTGCCCGGGTTGACCTGGTGGTGGAAGGGGACTGGGGGCCAGTGGCGCGGGGAGGAGGTTGAGCTGGACCCTGAGCTAGACTAGACCCTGGCGGTGAGAGTCTGGCCACCACTTGCCGTCCCCCCCCCCATTGTCCTGGCTTCCCCCACTGGGCGTCATTTCTGGAGGGAAGTGGGGCTTCTGCCTCCCCTCCCCGATTTTCACACCGCAGAGGAGCGTGAACAGGAAAACGAACGGCTGCTCCACACCCCCACCGGAGGAACCCGGCGCCCTTAGCTGTGGGGAGTAAGAAGTGGCTGTTGGCTGACAGGACCTGTCCCCGAGGAGCTGGAGCAGCAGCTGCCGCCTCCCCCTCGGCTCCAGGCTGTGGGAAATGCTCATTGCCTGGCTGCATGGGCGGCTGCTGCTCCGTGCTCTGGAGAGCGTCTGTATTGCTCTGTCAACCCCCTGTCTTCACTGAGCCAGTCTGGTAAGGTCCCAAGTGCCCCCTCCGGCCTGGCAGCTGAGAGTCTGTGCAGACATCAGCCCCCCTGCCAGCAGCAGCGCCAGCCCCCCAGCACCACAGGGGCACTCTCCCTCCCCCACCTCTTACTGTCCCTTCTCTTCCTCCTCCCCCACCCAGCCCCTCCTGCACCCCACTGAACAGCTGATCACTGGCAGGTGGGAGGGGCTGAAGGGGAAGAGGAGGAGCTTGTCAGCAAGGCCTGTAGTGTGTGTGGGGGGGAGCTGGCTGCCAGTGGGTGCTGAGCACCTATTTTTTCTCTGTTGGTTCTGCAGCCCCGTAGCTCCCATGGAGTCACTGACTCAGCTCCTTTCGCACTCTAGAGAGAGGAGCAGAACCAGGGCTATGGCTGATCTATGGGGCACCAGGTGAGTGGCAGAGGCTTCAGGTGCTGAGAGTTTGCCTGACCCCTCAGGGACACAGTGTGAGGTGGTGTCCCAGGGATCTCTATGAAAGGAGCAGATCAGGATTTACTTGGGGTGGGGAGAGAATTGAGAGTGTCTCAGGGGGTTGTACAGAGGTGTTGCCCGGGAGAGACTGGCTAAAACACAGGCCTCGCTGTGAGCAGGATTTGAACCTGCGCAGGGGAACCCTATTGGATTTCAACTCCAACACCTTAACCACTCGGCCATCACAGCTGTGAGCACAAAGCTACCCCAATGCTAGAGAAGCTGGTAAAGAATCCCAATGCCCAGGCATGAAGTCATCTGAACTACAGAATTCCCACCGCAAACCTGGCTCCCAAAGCACAGGGGGGGATTGGGGGTTTGTTCTCTTTGCTTAACCATGTGCAGTCGCACAGAGAGCGCGTTTAAAAGTCTCCCCTCCCACAGAGCGGGAAGGGGAAATGATTCTTAACTTGAAGCCTGACGTAGGGTGACCAGACGTCCTGATTTTATCGGGACTGTCCTGATATTTGCTCTCCCCCCGACACACACTCTAACCACTGGCCCCCACTCCCCTCCCAGGGCTGGAGATAGAACCCAGGAATTCTGACCACCAACCCCCCCTCCTCTGCTCTGACCACTAGACCCCACACTCCCCTTTTAGATTTTAGGCTCGCTGCCTCTTCTATCCATGCACCCCACCTGTCTATCCCTTTGCCGCCCCTGGGCAGGGAGCAGGCTGGCCGGGTGTCTTTGTGGCTGCCTGCTGGCCATGGTCCTCTCCTGCTCTGGCCCTGCCCTCAGTTGCTCTGTAGCTTTTAAGCCTTCCCTTGTAGCTGTCAGCACCAGCCGCCTCTGCTCTAGGTGCGCTGAGCAGGAAAGGTGTGTTGGGCTCCAGCCTGTGACTCTTCCTCCATCCTGCCTAGCCCTGACTATCAAGACTGGCCCTGGCACTCAGGGCCGGCTCCAGACCCCAGCCCGCCAAGCGCGCGCTTGGGGTGGCCTTTTGCCGGCAGGGCGGCTCCGGCGGACCTTCCGCAGTCATGCCTGCGGATGCTCCACCGGAGCCGCGGAACCAGCGGAACCTCCGCAGGCACGTCCTGCTTGGGGCAGCAGGATTCCTAGAGCCGCCCCTGCTGGCACTCTTTCCTTCAAGTGCCAGGTGGACTAGAGGTAATGTGGCTGCAAGCAAAATGGCCAAACTTGTGGGCATCAGGTGAAGCTGTGAGAATCCCAAGCATCTGGTCAAACCACATGACTGCAGGTATCCCCAGCAACCAGGGTAACAAGTTGTAGAGCCTCAACCCATTGTGGCCATCACAACCTGGCCCTTGTGGGTGAGTCACCCAGCAGGAGGGGAAAGATTTGCTCTTGCACAGCTGGAGACAGGGAAATTGAGCCCTGTGAACTCCAGGACTTTAGCACAATGCCCCACTGAGATTTGAACTCAGATTGCAAGATTCAGAGTCCTGAGTGCTGCCCATTACACCATGGGACCAGCTCATATGGCTGTTTCTGTGCATCAGTGACCCTCACGGGGCCGGCTCAAGTAAGGGACTGTAGGCCCCTTACTAAAACTTAGTGGGGTTTTTGGTTGGCTAGTTCCCAGCACCAATAGAAGGGGGAAGGGCCAATGGGAAATCAGGACCCTGAGACTGACAGGCCCCTGGGCAATGGGGAGAGGCCAAAGCTCCAAGTTAGCTGGACTGACAGGCCAGGCAGTGTAATGAGGGAGTCACCAGGCCAGGGGGTCCCATCCTCCGTGGGAGCTGGAGCTGCCTGGGCCAGAGTGGGGCAGAGCTAAGGAGAGAGCAGGAGCCCGAGAAGAGCCAGGGAGCAGAGCTGCACAGCTGTAGTGCCAGAAACTGCTCCCTGTAGGACTTTGCTCCCTGCAGCAGTTACTGAGACCTGAGGTTGTTCTTATTTGCTGACTTGTCCTAATTGGTTAAAACTTGACAGTGGTGGGGGATGGAAGCATAAAGGCTTCATCCTCCAAACAACCCTGCCTGGTGTCCATCTGTATCTATTGCCTCTTAACACCGGATTGTAAAAAATAGAGTGAGGTCATTTAAGCATCATTTATTTTGCAGCTTCATTTACTGTGCTAACAATGTAGCATCCTGACACCGATACTTCTGCCCACGTGCCCTGTGGGTTGCATTCATTTTAGTGGGACACAGGACATGTGGAGGATAATTTAAACTCTTAATTTCCTTAGGGTTTCCCTTTAATATACTTCTCTGCTGGTGCAATTTCTGACCATTGCACGTCTATTGTATTTATTACAATAGCACAAGTAAGTCACACAAGTGACATAGTCTAAGGGCTTGGCTACACTTGCAAGTTAGAGCCCATTAAAGCAGCCCCGGGTGCCCTAACTCCTGAAGTGTCCACACTCGCAAGGCACATGGAGCACCTGGGCTCTGTAGGTGGAGCGCTCCGGGTAATCCACCTCCATGAGAAACATAAAGCTCGCTGAGCCCTGCTGAAATACCCGGGCATCAGTGTGGATGACGTGTTGCATCACTGCACTGTGTTTGGCCTCAGGAAATGTCCCATAATCCCCTGAAGTCAAGTGCCCACTCTGGTCATTGTTTTGAAATCGGCTGCAGGCATGCAGATATCCCCTTTCAAAGCTCCATTTCTGACAGCCGGCTGCTTATCTGCTCTGGGACAAAGCAACCATTAGTGTGGAATGCTGCTGCTGTTTTGAGTGTGTATGAGGGGAGGTGGGGGTCTGCTGCTGTCCGAACACACAAGACAGCATGCTGACACACTCTCAGCCCCCCAAACACACTGTCGCTCCCCCCACGTACACACAACACACTCCCTGTCACACTCCACCCCCGTCCCCCATTTGAAAAGCACGTTGCAGCCACTTGCACACTGGGATAGTTACCCCAGTGCACTGCTCTCTGTGGCATTGCCAGAGCTGCTAATGTGGCCACTCCAGTGCGCTTGCAGCTGTCAGTGTGAACACACGGCAGCGGTTTCCCTGCTGTGGTTTAACTCCCAGCGCTCTACCTCTGCAAGTGTAGCCAAGCCCTAAATTTGCCAGACCAACCGAACTCAGTAACTGCCCTCCACCACCATGTGCAGTGAGTAGGGGCACCGTGGAGCACACACCACACTTGCTGGCTCAGCCTTGTGCATTCTGGGGTGGCCACCTCCCCGTTGATGAGACCTGGTCCCACCGTCTCCGTGGAGCTCCAGTCTGCCCTGCTGCCATCCCTGTCTGTGTTGTCTTCTCTAGCAGTTGACTGGAAGGTGAGCACTGGCCGCATGCCATGTAGCCGTGTTGTCTCGAAGGGCGAAAGCAGGAGGAATGGTGCCTTCATAGCCCACCCAATATTCCATAACATAGTTAAGGAAAATATTTCTCAATGAACTCTCAGTAAAAGATCAGAAGCAGCCAGTGTCCGCATCAGTCTACGAGCATTGGTATTTTCTTGAAATTTGTCAGACCAACCTATCTAACACCAAACACACATTTGAAGTTCTTCTTTTCACACTGTTGCTCGTTCTCAGGTTCTGCTTTGTCTCCAGACAGATCCATTCTCTTTCAGGACAGCCTTGCTCTTTCAGTCTGTTTCATTCACTGAGGTGTCGGAGTAAACACTCCCCTTCCTTCTATTCTCAGACAAACACTAGTATTAAGTGTTTGCTACTGATGGGTCTAGAAAGCATTTGTCAAGTAGAAGATGCCATTTCTGGGGGATTGCTCCCAAGATCCAGAACTTTGGGTTCAAACGTCTCCCAGCTTCCTTGGGGAAAATAACACCAAGGCTTTGTTGCAATATACAAGAAGGAAGGAGTTTTTCACCCCAGATGGGACTTGAACCCACAATCTCTGGCTTAGGAAGCCAATGCCTTATCCATTAGGCCACTGGGGCCCTGAAAAGCAGTAAAAAGAAGGATGGAAATTCCCTCTCAGGATTGCACATTCCTGACATTCACTCAGAAGCCAAATACCCATTTAATGGCCTTACAGAAACGTCTGCATCCCCTGGCAGCGAGGCACCTGGGCAGGTCCCTGACAGAGCTGAGCACCACCTTTCTGCCAGCCATCTTTAGAGAAGAACCCACCCTAGAGTCACCCCTCCCTCCTTCAGCACCTCCATGGCTGTGGCTCTGAGCGGCAGTAGGATGATTAGGGGGTGAATCCGGGGCTGGAAGGGGGGTAAGGTCGGCCTGTAAGGAGGAACCAGGTGGGGCAGACCCAGGGGGAGGCTGTGGGCTGCTGGTTGGTTGTTGGGATCCGAGCTCTAGATCAAAGCTGCACAGTGACCTGACACCCAGGGTTATAGGGCCGATATAGTGACCCCCCTACTGGCCTCGGTGACCCCCAAACCCTTGTTACTAAGGGCATTGAGGAGTCTCTGTCCATTAATAACTTCTGGGAGCTCCCCAGCAGGCTGCGGGCGTCAGCCGCCTCCTGCCTCACAGGTTAGACTCTTGGTGCTGTGCCAGCCGCCCCCTCGCTTGCAGGCCCAGTGTAAGAAGCAGGAGGCCTGGTGCTGGCAGAAGAGGGTTTTGATTAATCGTCCTCTGTGTGATGGGCACAGGACGCTTCCACTCAGTAGCACAGCTGGTGGGGAGCAGGGGAGCAGCTAAGGGCGTCGGGTTCCTCCGGTGGGGGTGTGGAGCAGCCGTTCGTTTTCCTGTTCGCACTCCTCTGCGGTGTGAAAATCGGGGAGGGGAGGCAGAAGCCCCACTTCCCTCCCGAAATGACGCCCAGTGGGGGACGCCAGGACAACAGGGTGGGGCGGCAAGTGGTGGCCAGACTCTCACCGCCAGGGTCTAGTCTTGCTCAGGGTCCAGGTCAACTTCCTCCCCACGCCACTGGCCCCCAGTCCCCTTCCACCACCAGGTCAACCCAGGCACTAGGGCAGGAACGGGGTGAGGCAGCAAGTCAAGCTGAGCAAGGCAGGCAAAAGCGAGTCTTGTCTTCATGGGCTGCTCCCAATGACGTCCTTTTTGTGTGCAACTGCTGCAAAAACCTCCTGGGCAGAGAAGCATCAAACCACAGCAGCCCTATGCAGCTGCCAAAGTAGCTCAGTGGGGTGAGCATTAGCTTGAAAAACTAAAGGTCCTTGGTTCAATCGTGGGCTTTGTCAGGTACTTTCATCCCTCTCTGTGCAGGGGGCAGCTTGTCCTCTGGAAGCACCTTTACCTGAGGCAAGTACCTGGCTTTGAGCTCCCCAGCAGGACAACAGCGTGGGGGCTTCCAGCCCACCTGCAGGGCTGGCTCCAGGCTTTCTGCTGCCCCAAGCAAAAAAAAATTTTGGGTGCCCCCCACCCCAGCCCTGGGCTGTCACCCCCCCCACCACTGGCCCCCCCTGCTGCCCCAGTGCTGGGCTCTCCCCCCCCACCCCACCGCACTCACACCCCCTGCTGCCCCGGCCCTGGGCTCCCACCTACCAGTGCTGACTCTGCCCACTCCCCCCTCACCTCCAGCTGGTCGGGCGCTGGCAGGGTCGGGGTAAGCAGTGGGGCTCCCGGGCCGGGCCTCAGCCCAGGGTCCCTCCAGCCAGGGCTCCCGCCTCCAGGACCAGCTGGGACCTGGGAGGGCAGAGCTGGGGGACTGTCCCGGCAGGAGGCTGAGGAGCCGGGGCAGGGGAGCCCCAGAGGGAGTGGAGCCCCAGAGAGCGGGACACGGGCCCCGCATGGCAGCGCCCCGCCCCCTATGACCCCGCTGCTGCTGCTGCTTTTGGCCGCTCTGCTGTGGTGTTGGGGGGCAGCCGCCCTGCAGCACCTGGTGTCCCCTGCTTGGAGCCTGCCCGGACAAGCCACAAGTGTTGGACAGACAAAACAACACAGGATCTTTTCAGGGGGCAAGACAAAGATGCCACAATTATTATGAGAACAGTGTGATTTATGGCCAGTAACTAATATTTTAATCCTTATACACACACACATTATACCTAATACCTACACACACACACACAAACACCCATCAGATGTTCTGCAGCTGCTGCATAGTTACCAGTCCTGAAGACAGCTTGAGTTTGTGACTTGAGTTTGCAGCTTGGGTTCGTAGCTTGTGGCGGTAACTGGCCAGGAAAGCCGGGCACGAGGACAAGCTGGGTCTCTGTTGGGCCTGCACCGATGTCCTTCCATGTTGGCAACAGAATGTTACCCTCCAAAGTCTCCCATCTCACCCATCCTTTTTGTAGGCTTTAGTTTGAATCCAGAGTCTATAGGTCTTGCTGTGTCACTGCCTCTGGGTTTGGTGATTGATCACCGGTCAATTGCAGGCGTGACTTTCAGCCTGGGACCTGGCATTGATCTTCCTTCTATTGGACCTTTTCTTTTTAGGGTGGCCTCTTCTTACTTTGTTAGGGCTCTTGTCTGCATCTCCAGCCGGTGGGGTTTGAACTCTGTTTCATCAGGACGGGCTGGGGCTGGAGGTTGATTCCATCATCCACACATGCCTCAGTCACACATCTAAACTAACCAATAAGATTACAGCAGGGTTTGCAAAAATGAAGGTTGGAGGAAGCTATTACAAAATGAAGTGAGTGTTTTAAAACGGGGTTTGAATTACAATATGGCAAACAGTGAACAGAAGTTACAATATAGACAAGGGTAGTGAATGGTGAACAGAAGTTACATGGATAAACTGAACAATTAAAAACAATTTCATTCATCAGTTTTACAGGGGCTGCAGGTCGGGAGTGAGAGGCATCAGCAGAGCTGTCAATCTGGAGGTCAGGACTGGGATAGCAGGGGCTGCGGGTCGGGAGTGAGGGGCACCAGTAGCGCAGTGACTGCAGAGCTCAGTGGGAGCCCAGGGGGCTGTGGGTCGGGAGTGAGGGGCACCATCAGAGCTGGGGGAAGCCCAGGGCGCTGCGGGTCGGGAGTGAGGGGCGCCAGCAGAGCTGTGAGTCTGGAGGTCAGGACTGGGATAGCAGGGGCTGCGGGTCGGGAGTGAGGGGCGCCAGCAGAGCTATGGGAAGCCCAGGGGGCTGCGGGTCGGGAGTGAGGGGCACCAGCAGAGCTATGAATCTGGAGGTCAGGACTGGTATAGCAGGGGCTGCAGGTCGGGAGTGAGGGGCACCAGCAGAGCTGTGAGGCTGGAGGTCAGGAGTGGGATAGCAGGGGCTGCGGGTTGGGAGTGAGGGGCACCGGCAGCGCAGTGACTGGGTTGCTCAGCAGGGAGCCCAGGGGGCTGTGGGTCGGTAGTGAGGGGCACCGCTAGAGCTGGGGGGAACCCAGGGGGCTGCAGGTCGGGAGTGAGGGGCACCAGCAGAGCTGAGAGTCTGGAGGTCAGGACTGGGATAGCAGGGGCTGCGGGTCGGTAGTGAGGGGCACCGCTAGAGCTGGGGGGAACCCAGGGGGCTGCAGGTCGGGAGTGAGGGGCACCAGCAGAGCTGTGAGTCTGGAGGTCAGGACTGGGATAGCAGGGGCTGCGGATCGGGAGTGAGGGGCACCACTAGAGCTGGGGGGAACCCAGGCGGCTGCAGGTCGGGAGTGAGGGGCACCAGCAGAGCTGTGAGTCTGGAGGTCAGGACTGGGATAGGATGATGGGCAGAGGGTGATTGGTGGAAGGGCCCATCTCTCTGGTCCTCGGCCAGGGAAGAATGATGGGGCTGGAGTCTTGTTCTTCACATTCATGGTGCGAGTACAGAAGGTGCTGGAGCTCTGACCAGGGAGGGCATTAGGAACCCATTATCATGCAGGGAAACATTCAACCGCTGATCTATACTCTCAACAAAGAGTGTCCTGTATAGCCCAGAACAGGGCCAGTGCCAGTCCTCTAATCCTCCCATGGGCCAATAATGTCACTCATACTGCCCAGAACCCATCCCCCAAAACTCTGCCCCTCACCTGCCTAAGGCTCTGGGAGGAAGTTTGGGTGGGGGGAGGAGATCTAGGCTGCAGGCCCTGGGCTGGGGATTGGGGTGCAGGAGGGGTGCAGGCTCTGGGGGGAGTTTGGGTGCAGAAGGGGTGAGAGGCTGGTCTCGGAGGGAGTTTGGGTGGGGGAGGGGTTCTGGGGTGCAGGCTCTGGGATGGAGTTTGGGTGCAGGGTGCAGGCTCTGGGCTGGGGCAGGAGGTAGCGGGAACAGGAGGAGGGGTGGGGTTGCAGACTCTGGGCGGGAGCTTGGGGGCAGGCGGGAGGGGACATGTGGGAAGGGGGAGGGGGTGCAGGCTCTGGGAGGGAGTTTGGGAGTGGGAAGAGGTATGTGGGGAGGGGATGAGAGTGCAGGCTCTGGGAGGGGGTCAGGAGTGTGGCGCTTCCCTGGGGCTCCAAGGTGGGGCAGGCTGGGGGGCCTCCGTGTGCTGCTGCCCCCAGGCATCACCCCCACAGTGTCCCATTGGCTGCAGGGGCTCGGGGTGGGGGCAGCGCGCGGAGGCCCAGCCCCACCCTGCCCTGCCATGGGGAGGGGCCGGCAGCCACTGGAGCGAGCAGGCAGATGCTGCTCAGCTCCGCTGCACTGACAGGGCCCCTGGTGGGGGGGAGCGCCTGGGGGCAGCAGGTGGGGCCAAGGGAGTGAGCCAGTCCCAAAACTGCTGGAGCCCCACGGGCGAGACCTGGGGACCAGGACTGCCAGCCAGACAAACACCTTTAAGAGGAGGCGTCCCTCTGCCTGTCAAAAACTGATCTTCCTCCTTCAGTTCAGTGACAGCCTGAATTGTTCCTTATCCCGGCAGAGCCAGAGGACTGAAAGCAGCAACATCAAACCCCGGTGTAGCTCGCAGGAATGGACAGAAACACTCCCTGGTATCTGAGGAGATGTTCAGCTTTGTCCTTGGTCAACTACAAGGCCAAAGGGAAAGGAGGTGGTGCCAGGTATAAAGACTGAAACACGACACATCATAGTTATGCCCGCGGTGGCTGCAAAGTCTTTTGATGTACTTCTGCTTATCAGCAGTGTATTGTTTTCTCCGGAGCCTAGGCCTTGACCAAGAAATTTGTACTTTGCTAAAATAATCGACTGCCCCTGGTGAAGACAATGGACTTGACACCCACTGGGGTGTCCCTACACAGGTACAAGTACTAACAACAGTGGCTGCCTTTTAGCCATAGATTTTAATCAGGGCAATAAATTGAAACAAACCCCTGTTAAATCATTTCTCAGCCCGAGTCCTTCACCCACATTCCCTAGAGCATTGGGCCACCATGTGGACGTTTCATTTCCCACCTCAATTTCACAGAGACACAATTTCCTTTGCACAGATCCATAAACAGCAAAACCTCCCTGTGTCTCTGGTCTGAGCCAGGGCATTCGATGCCAGTGAACCTTTTTCTCCTGCAATGGCGACGGTCAGACAGAGGGGTTGTGGCACCTGCATCCCTGCCAGGGAGATATTGGCTCCGCTCTTTCTTTCTGCTGCTGTTGTTAGTCCATGAAACATCAAGGGTGGAATGCAAGGCTGAGTTCATGCACCAGCCCTCTGAAAAATTTCAGTGCCCCAGAGAAATCCTGCCCCCTGCGATTGGAACGATGTGCTGGAGATTTGACTAGGAAAGGGACTGTCTGAATTGTCAGAGTGGCGAATGAACAACAATCTACAGCAATGTCGTTCACACAAACACACTCTCATGCTGCTCCAGCCGGAAGGGAAATGGGCAGGAATTCTCGCTGTTCAGCCAAGGACACACTTACATTGATGCGCAGCCGTGAGTGTGCTGGGGAAGCTGGTCTGAGCAAACAATTTGAAGTGACAATTCAGTGAGAACAAAATCATCATGCAGTGAAATGGATGCATATTAAGTAGTTGTGGCCGAGTGGTTAAGGCGATGGACTAGAAATCCATTGGGGTCTCCCTGTGCAGGTTCGAATCCTGCCAACTACGCAAGCGCTGTGCTGCTGTTGTTATTATTGCAGTCTTAGTGCCTGAGCATCCACAGTGCCAACTGGAGATAAATCTAGTTTCACTCTGTCTACACTTAAAGCGCTGCCATGGCACTGCTATAGCACTTTGGAGTAGACAGTGACTGGAGGGATTTTCCCATCCCTGTAATAGCTACATGGACAGAACAATTCTTCCTTTTCTTTAGCACTATCTAACCCGGGATTAGGTCACCTTAACTATATGGGTTTGGGGGGGTGTCACACCCTGAGAGACGTCACTTTGCCAGTTCAGTGCCCAGTGTACACCAGCCCTTACATCCCTCTGGGTATTTCAATGCAGGCACTGACCTGTGAGAGGAAAACATCAGCTCACAAACACAGAGACTGAATTCCCCACATTTAATCTCGCTGCACTTTCCAGAAAGTCACAAAATTCAATTCATTCTTGCTAGGACAGAGAAAAAATAAGTGATACTAAGTTTTTGGCTTGGTTAAATAAAATTAAGTGTTTAATTAATATAGTAAAAATCTGTACTGATTCCTCTAACTAACACCACAGCGTGAAATAGGAACAGAGACAAATCTTGTCAGTGACGACTAATTTCACAAATGATCTTCCCATTAGTAATTGCCACACTGCCCCTATTGGAGGTCTGGGCATCTCCAGTGTCATTACTCTGCATTCACCTTCCCCTTAGAATTGTTCTCGGACATTCGACTTCCTCTGTGGCATGGGGCTCGGGTCACTTGCTGGAGGATTCCCTGCACCTTGAGGTCTTTAAGCCACAATTTGAGGACTTCAATAACTCAGACATAGGTTAGGGGTTTGTTACAGGAGTGGGTGAGTGAGATTCTGTGGCCTGCATTGTGCAGGAGGTCAGACTAGATGATCATAATGGTCCCTTCTGACCTTAAGTCTATGAATCTATGAATCTAGTCCCAAATTTGGAAAACGGTGCAGTTCAGAATGAGAATAGTGACCCCGTCTCCTTCCTGCACCTGCTCTACATTGCTCCACAGCAGCTTCTCCACCTGCAGTCACCCCAGCATGGCAGTGCAACCCCCAGGGTTCAGCAGGGGCCCCTGGCAAGGACAGTGGATGCAGCTAACAGCCCAGTGTGCCTGGCCGTGAGGCAGCTGTAAAAAAGCAACACCTCCCCCCACCCCAGCAGTCCAGAGACTGAATTCCCCAACTTTAACATCATGACCCCCTGTAGAAAGCCACACGTCAGTTGCATTGTCACAGGGAGATGCAAAAATCAAGTGACACCAATTTTTAAGTTGAGTAAATAAAGTTGAGGAGATAGTTATTAACCTCACAAAAATACACTAAAGATCCCTCAACATAACACCTGGAGGTGAAATATGAACAGAGACAAACCTTGTCAGCAAAGGCTCATTTCCCAAACAATCCTCAAAATGTTACCAGTTCCCACCCCTCCTCCACAGGAGCTCTGTGCAGTGTAACTGTTCTGCAGGCAGCTTCCCATTCAATGCTGTTGGGGGACATTCCCAGACCTGGAAATGTACCAATGACAGAATTTGAAGAGCAAACCTGGCTCCCCGCAGCAGGCGGGATTTGAGTGTTTTGTCCCTGTCACTTAGTCTTTGTCAATAGTACAGACGCCACGGGCAGGACTCCAGGCTCTGCTTGAGGGATCCTGGCACAGGGGCTGGGGGGTGGGGGAGAAAGGATTGTAGGATCCCCAGGGCTGGAATTCTACATTCCACAGGGCCAAATAACTGTGTGAAGCCATTTGGCTAATGAAAACCAGAGCTCCAAGTGAGGCTTGAACTCACAACCTCAGCATAGCTCCTCTCAGCACTGCCCTATAAGTACTGTGCGCTAACCAATTGTGCCACTGGAGCACCTGTTAATTATGCTTCTCTGAGACCCCTAGGCTGATACAGGCGATGGGTGACCCCAAAACATTCTCAGTGGGGCTGAGAGCAGGTAGCGACAAGTGTTGTACTCGGTGGGGTGGATTCTTCTTAAGGCTTCCAGGCACCATTTGACCCTTTTGTTCTTCCCTGTGTAATAACAGAGCTGGTTAAGACTCAATGGAGGGTCTTGCTGCAGACCAACAGACCTGAAATCACTGATATCCAGCTCTAAGCATTAGTCCTGCTTTGGGACAGTGTCTCTCATGCAAGAAACTGCCCAGTCTGCACTAGCAGTGAGGCTCCCTCACTAACAGCTGAAATCAGGGAGAGCTGTGTGAAGTGCAGGGCCCCAGGGGGGCCTGAACAGGGGGGAACAACACCCCAGGTGCCCAGAGGAGGAGAGGTGTGTTGGGCTCCCGCCTGGGACTCTGCCTCCCTCCTGCCTAGCCCTGACTGTGAAGCCTGGCCCTGGCCCTCCTTCCTTTAAATGCCATGTGAGCAAGAGGAAGAGTGTGGCAGCTGCAGGGACCAAAGTTGTGGACATCAGGTGAAGCAGCAAGAAACAACCATATGGTCAATCCACAGGAATCTCTAGCCAGACTGTTAAGTTGTAGGACCCCAACCTATAGCATCCAGCCCATTGAACCAGCCAGACCAAAGACCTATCTCCAGTGGGCATCAGTCACCCAGCAGGAGGGAAAAACCTCACTCTCTACCTGAGAGAAGGTAGCCAAACACATTGAGCTCCAGTGCTTTGTAGCAAAGCAACATATCTCCACAAGGTCCCACTGAGATTTGAACTCAGATTCCAGGATTCAAAGCCCTGAGTGCTGCCCATTACACCATGGGACCTGCTGCTGTTTCATTTTCTAGACCCCTGTGACTCTTGGCTGGTTTGCACTCTGCACTTACTGCTTCCCACCATCAGCTTCCTCTCGCGTGTCTCTCTCTCCTCCTCCAGTGACTGTGGTCCTGCACTACCGGATCCGTGGGTCCTGCCCTGAGTCCCTGCATCCCCCTGCTTTGTTTCCGTTCCATGCAGGCTGCAAAAATGTCAGGGGAGTCTGCTCCTCCCTTCACTCGGTGCTCCTGCTCATATCAGCCAGCTGCAGCCTCATCTCCTGGAACTCAGGCAGCTGTCGCTTGATCCGATCGTACAGTCACACACTGACTGGCTCCCCTGCCTGGATGCTCTTGTGGAAATCCCACAGGCGACGCTGCAGGACTTGGCACTGTTGGTTTCTTTAATGTTGTGGTGTTTCCCCAGCCGCCGGAACAAAGCCGCCAACTCCTCCCTCACCGACTCACATCAATCCCCCTGGTTGCCACAGAACCCTCTGATGCTTTCCCGTTCTGCCAACACCGCCAGGCCTCGCCCCCCTGCTCCTTTATCTTGCAAGCTCTGGATGTTCAGCTTCCAATATCCTCTGCCCTGGGTCAGGGAATTGCCCACATTGAGCACACGGTGAGAGCTGCGTGATCCGAACTGTCCATTGGCACCACCCTGCACTGGGCTGTCGACGTGCTCTCCTTCACGTAAATCCAGTCAGTGCGACTCCTGGCCTGTCCCCGCAGAAAGGTGTATCCCCACTGTGGCTGGTGTGAGCTCGGGTCAGAGGAATAGGAGGTTACTGCCCACCCTCCACTGGTTCACTGTGGAGAAACACGTTCTCTAAGCCGACCTCGCTATAGACCTGCACCAGGTAGTGCTCATCATAGCAGAGTTTCCTCTGACGGTTGGGAAAACAGGACCAGCAGACCTCAGGCTGGTGCAACAATTGAAATCCCCCCCGACACCAAACACCGTGTGGTCTAGAAGAAGGGAGCCAGTTCCTTCATAGAACTTTCCTTTCATGCCTTAATTGGGGACCATACACACTAATATAGCAGTAACCAGTGCCATGGAGCACAAAGCCACCAATAATGCCCTCCCTGGTCGGAGCTCCACCACCTTCTGTACTCGCACCGCGAATGTGAAGAACAAGACTCCAACCCCATCATTCTTCCCTGGCCTGGAGGACCAGAGAGATGGGCCCTTCCCCCAATCACCCTCTGCCCATCAAGCTACCCTAGAGTTGTTAATGTGCATTTCCTGAACACCCACCATGTCCAAGCCCAGCTGCTCCAAGACACTGAATATCAAGTGCCTCCTCCTGGGCCCCCAACTCCCTTCCACAGGGCCACTTTCACACATGCCCCTTCCCTGGTACTGCCCTCCCTCAGCAGCACAGAAGAGTTTTCATCCTCTATACCTGCCTGTCTCTGCCCAGCACCCCCTCTAGCACTCTCTTCCTGCCATATTGGGTCCACCAATAACTCACTTAGGAGAGACAGCTCCTGTCCCTCATTGTTAAAGGTCAGGCCAGCCAATTAGGGGCGGAAGCCCACAAAAGCTTTTCCTACTGCAGAGCCCAAGCTCAGGGACGACCACTCTGCTCCCAGAAAACAAGCCACCACTGTGCAAAGAGGGATGAAAGGGCCTGCCAAAGCCTGGGATTGAACCAGTGACCTTCAGCACTTCAGTCTAACGCTCTCCCAACTGAGCTACTTTGGCAGCTGTATAGCAATACTTTGGCCTGTTGCTTCTCTGGCCGGGAGGTTTTTGCAGCAGTTGCACACAAAAAGGACGTCATTGTGAGCAGACCATGAAGACAAGACTCGCTTTTGCCTGCCTTGCTCAGCTTGACTTGACTTGCTGCCTCACCCTGTTCCTGCCCTAGTGCCCGGGTTGACCTGGTGGTGGAAGGGGACTGGGGGCCAGTGGCGCGGGGAGGAGGTTGAGCTGGACCCTGAGCTAGGCTAGACCCTGGTGGTGAGAGTCTGGCCACCACTTGCCGCCCCACCCTGTTGTCCTGGCTTCCCCCACTGGGCGTCACTTCGGGAGGGAAGTGGGGCTTCTGCCTCCCCTCCCGGATTTTCACACCGCAGAGGAGTGCGAACAGGAAAACGAACGTCTGCTCCACACCCCCACCGGAGGAACCCGACACCCTTAGCTGCTCCCCCTGCTCCCCCCCAGCTGTGCTACTGAGTGGAAGCGTCCTGTGCCCATCACACAGAGCTCGATTAATCAAAACCCTCTTCTGCTAGCACCGGGCCTCCTGCTTCTTACACTGGGCCTCCAACCGAGGGGGCGGCTGGCACAGCGCCAAGAGTCTAACCTGTGAGGCAGGAGGCGGCTGACGCCCGCAGCCTGCTGGGGAGCTCCCAGAAGTTATTAAGGGACAGAGACTCCTCAGTGCCCTTAGTAACAAGGGTTTGGGGGTCACCGAGGCCAGTAAGGGGGTCACTATGTCGGCCCGATAACCCTGGGTGTCAGGTCACTGTGCAGCTTTGATCTAGAGCTCGGATCCCAACAACCGACCAGCAACCCACAGCCTCCCCCTGGGTCTGCCCCACCTGGTTACTCCTTACAGGCCGACCTTACCCCCTGTAGTAAGTGCAGGCCCTGATAAAGGCCCAGTATGAGGCCTGAACTAAAGTAATGGTCAAGACTTTGCTAACATAAAGCAAAGTAAAGCTGTAAGCCAGAGGCAGGCCCTGCTCACAGGAGCTGGCAAGGAAAGAGCTGATGCTACAAGAAGATACGTACCTAAAAGGTACTGGACACCAGAGATCAGAACATTCACACACTTTCACATTCCACACAAATAACAAAAAACAGGCTGGCCCATCCCAATGACAGGGGCAAAAGGGTAAAATAATAAATAAAGTTGTTTTGATCAAACCAACATGTACAAGGTAAAAGGCGGCACCTAAATACATAAAAAGGTTAAACCTTGCTACGTAGAGGGGTGGCCCCTCAATACGTCAGGTGTAATGTGTAACTTGTTTGTATCTGTGTATAAGAATGCATCCCTGGGGCGGTGTCTTTGTCCAGCCTAGGGGGCAGTGGAAATCCCGCCACTGACTGAGCTAAGTCCATTGTCAGGAAGTACATATGTACTGGCTAGCTGTATCGCAGCAGCACCTTGGACTACATTTGCCGGGGAGCCGGAGGCTGTACTTTTTTCGACAATAAACCTGGCCGACGTGCCTTCGTACCTTACTAAACTTTGTGGTTATTGGGGGTTCTCATCGGGTCTGCTGGGTCAGCTATCTGCGCAGAGCTGGGGCAGCACACAGAGGAAACACACGCACGCAGCTAAGTAATATCAACATTAAAAAAAGCAGAGCACCACACCGGTACCGCTCTGACAACACCCCCCTTCCAGCCCCTGATTCGCCCCCTAATCATCCTACTGCCACTCAGAGCCACAGCCATGGAGGTGCTGAAGGAGGGAGGGGTGACTCTAGGGTGGGGTTCTTCTCTAAAGATGGCTGGCAGAAAGGTGGTGCTCAGCTCTGTCAGGGACCTGCCCAGGTGCCTCGCTGTCAGGGGATGCAGACGTTTCTGTAAGGCCATTAAATGGGTATTTGGCTTCTGAGTGAATGTGAGGAATGTGCAATCATGAGAGGCAATTTCCATCCTTCTTTTTATTGCTCTTCAGGGCCCCAGTGGCCTAATGGATAAGGCATTGGCTTCCTAAGCCAGAGATTGTGGGTTCAAGTCCCATCTGGGGTGGCAAAACTCCCTCCTTCCTTCTTGTATATTGCAACAAAGCCTTGGTGTTATTTTCCCCAAGGAAGCTGGGAAACGTTTGAACCCAAACTACTGGATCTTGGGAGCAATCCCCCAGAAACAGCATCTTCCACTTGACAAATCCTTTCTAGACCCATCAGTAGCAAACACTTAATACTAGTGATTGTCTGAGAATAGAAGGAAGGGGAGTGTTTACTCCGACACCTCAGTGAGTGAAACAGACAGAAAGAGCAAGGCCGTCCTGAAAGAGAATGGATCTGTCTGGAGACAAAGCAGACCCTGAGAATGAGCAACAGTGTGAAAAGAAGAACTTCAAATGTGTGTTAGGTGTTAGATAGGTTGGTCTGACAAATTTCAAGAAAATACCAATGCTCGTAGACTGATGCGGACACTGGCTGCTACTGATCTTTTACTGAGAATTCATTGAGAAATATTTTCCTTAACTATGTTATGGAATATTGGGTGGGCTATGAAGGCACCATTCCTCCTGCTTTCGCACTTCGAGACAACACAGCTACATGGCATGCGTCCAGTGCTCACCTTCCAGTCAACTGCTAGAGAAGACAACATAGATAGGGATGGCAGCAGGGCAGACTGGAGCTCCATGGAGATGGTGGGGCCAGGTCTCATCAATGGGGAGGTGGCCACCCCAGCATGCACAAGGCTGAGCCAGTAAGTGTGGTGTGTGCTTCACTGTGCCCCTACTCCCTGCATGTGGTGGTGGAGGGCAGTTACTGAGTTCGGTCGGTTTGGGAAATTTAGGGCTTGGCTACAATTGCAGAGGTAGAGCGCTGGGAGTTAAACCACAGCAGGGAAACCGCTGCCGTGTGTTCACACTGACAGCTGCAAGCGCACGGGAGTGGCCACATTAGCAGCTCTGGCAATGCCACAGAGAGCAGTGCAGTGTGTTAGCTATCCCAGTGTGCAAGTGGCTGCAACGTGCTTTTCAAATGGGGGGCGGGGGTGGAGTGTGACAGGGAGTGTGTTGTGTGTACGTGGGGGGAGTGACAGTGTGTGTGAGGGGCTGAGAGTGTGTCAGCATGCTGTCTTGTGTGTTCAGACAGCAGCAGACCCCCATCTCCCCCCATACACACTCACAACAGCAGCATTCCACACTAATGGTTGCTTTGTCCCAGAGCAGATAAGCAGCCGGCTGTCAGAAACGGAGCTTTGAAAGGGGATATCCGTATGCCTGCAGCCGATTTCAAAACAATGACCAGAGTGGGCACTTGACTTCAGGGGATTATGGGACATTTCCTGAGGCCAAACACAGTGCAGTGATGCAACACGTCATCCACACTGATGCCCGGGTATTTCAGCAGGGCTCAGCGAGCTTTATGCTTCTCATGGAGGTGGATTACCAGGAGCGCTCCACCTGCAGAGCCCAGGTGCTCCATGTGCCTTGCCAGTGTGGACACCTCAGGAATTAGGGCACCCGGGGCTGCTTTAATGGGCTCTAACTTGCAAGTGTAGCCAAGCCCCTAGACTATGTCACTTGTGTGACTTACTTGTGCTATTGTAATAAATATAATAGACGTGCAATGGTCAGAAATTGCACCAGCAGAAAAGTATATTGCAGGGAAACCATAAGGAAATTAAGAGTTTAAATTATCCTCCACATGTCCCACATCCCACTATAATGAATCCAACCCACAGGTCACATGGGCAGAAGTATCAGTGTCAGGATGCTACATTGTTAGCACAGTAAATGAAGCTGCAAAATAAATGATGTTTAAATGACCTCACTCTATTTTTTACAATCCGGTGTTAAGAGGTAATAGATACAGATGGACACCAGGCAGGGTTGTTTGGAGGACGAAGCCTTTACGCTTCCATCCCCCACCACTGTCAAGTTTTAACCAATTAGGACAAGTCAGCAAATAAGAACAACCTCAGGTCTCAGTAACTGCTACAGGTAGCGAAGTCCTACAGGGAGCAGTTTCTGGCACTACAGCTGTGCAGCTCTGCTCCCCGGCTCTTCTTGGGCTCCTGCTCTCTCCTTAGCTCTGCCCCACTCTGGCCCAGGCAGTTCCAGCTCCCACGGAGGATGGGACCCCCTGGCCTGGTGACTCCCTCATTACACTGCCTGGCTTGTCAGTGCGGCTAACTTGGAGCTTTGGCCTCTCCCCATTGCCCCAGGGACTGTCAGTCTCACGGTCCTGATTTCCCATTGGCCCTTCCCCCTTCTATTGGGACTGGGAACTAGCCAACCAAAACTCCCACTAAGCTTTAGTAAGGGGCCAACAGTCCTTTACTCGAGCTGGCCCCATGAGGGTCACTGATGGCCAGAGAAGGGAGCATGAGCTGGTCCCATGGTGTAATGGGCAGCACTCAGGACTCTGAATCCTGCAATCTGAGTTCAAATCTCAGTGGGACCTTGTGGTAAAGCCCTGGCGCTCACACTGCTCTACTTCCCTGTCTCCAGCTCTGCAAGAGCAATTTTTCCCCCTCCTGCTGGATGGGTCAGGGCTCTAGAACTGACACCTGAGGGTTGGGATTCTCACGGCTTCACCTGGTGCCCACAAGTCTGGCACTTGCCACTGTGCTTGAAGGAAGCAGGGCTGGGCAGGTGGGAGCTCAGCACCTCTCCTCCTCTGGGCACCTAGAGCAGAGGCGGCTGGTGCTGACAGCTCCAAGGGAAGGCTTAAAAGCAGCGGAGGTCAGGGCAAGGGGAGGAGAGGACCATGCCTATGTGTGGCCAGCAGACAGCCACAGGGCCAGCCTGCTCCCTGCTGTGCTGAACCCCACTGAAGGCCAGCATGCAGGGCAGCTGCTGATGCTCTGTGGCCAACATCAGAAGAGGGTAGGAAAGCAGGGCCAGCCCCCCTGGTGGGGCCTCTGACTGTTCCCACTCATGGTGCTCACTTTGGCAGTGGAGCCGCCCATTTTCTTTGGCAAGTCAGGAAGGGCAAAGGTGAGACTGGAAGCCCCTGGGGCTCATGCCCCAGCCTTTGTGACACCCAACCCCCAACTCCTTCCTGGGGCTCTAGCTGAAGCCAGAGCACTGGCCTGAGTGACCAAGAAGAGGTTCCAGCTGTGAAGAAAGCAGGACTTGCAGCACAAAGTGAGCACAACCACGAGGGGACTCAAATCCTGAATCATCCGATCCACAGGGAGATGCCTTATCCTTTAGGCCACATGATGAGGGGGTCTAAGCTCTTCTTTGGAAAAGCCGGACACTGTGTTTCTCAGGTCATCTGCTGAGGGGGCCGAGACGCTCTGGGCACAAGAAGTTAAGTTCCCAGCGACACGTGAGACTTAATTGTATGGGGCCAGGTGCAGGGCTTTGGCAGGGAGGCTCGGGCATGGGGGATTGAGGTGCAGCAGATGGACCGGCTGTCTAAGCACAGAGATTTGGTCTCCCTGAGGAGGAGGAGGAATCCTTCTGACAGGCAGAAAAAGAGGAGGGGTTCCTGGGACTTTTTTTGCCTCTCTTTTGCCTGCCTGCTCACTCTTGTGGTGAATGGTGAAGATGTTTCCTAACAAGTCCAGGTAGCTCAGTTGGTAGAGCATCAGGCTCTTAATCTGAGGGTCCAGGGTTCAAGCCCCTGTCTAGGTGCTCAGCTTTTAAGTTGCCTGGTGTGCCAGGAGCCAAACTCTGTTCACAGCCACACAGGGATTCCCAGAAGCTGTGGCCATTTCCTGGAAAGGTTCCTTTCCTTAGCAATCAGGAGAAAGGCCACAGGAGCAGGTGTAGAAAGTGCAGTCTCTGGCTGCCAGGAAGTGCTGTGGGGTCAGGTGCTGAGAAAGCCCAGAGGGGGAGCAGCAGAGATGGGGGAAGGGAGAGAGAGAAGCAATGAGGACAGAGCACAAGTGTACAGGGGGCATCTGGTCTGGCTATTGTGGGGAACTTGCCTGGTTTATACAGGACCCTGGTGGAATTGGCCAGGGGAAGGATCTGAGTCCCCACCCCCTTACCCAGAGGCTGCCTGACCTCGAGGACTGTTAGGATACAGATATTCAGGCCTGTCTGCAAAGGCCTGTACTTTAAGAATTTAGGTGTATTTTTATCACTTAGCTAGTTATAAAGATATAAAAGAAAGAATAAAAAATCACTGTCTGTCTGTGTAATGGCCTTCTCTTACTGTTGTTGCTGACTCAAAGAGCCCGAGGCGGAGCAACAGCAGGGTTCGTTGCCCGGTGTGCGTCGCACTAATTATCACACCAGGGTGGAGAAGCAAAACCAGGTTTATTTAAGCCCAAATAGGTGCCAGGGAGAAAAGCATTCTCAAATCCTGCACCCCGATACAAGCGGTTTTCCTCTCTTTATACAGAACTTCAGCTACGCATTCCCATTACCCCCACACTCCTCCTCTCCCCCCACCTTTCATTCCCATGCAGCAAATACACTTTGCAATAGCAATCACATGAAGCAGTTAAGTCATACTTGGCAAAAAAAACACCTTAGCTCGTTAGCAACTTTTCTGTGATCAGTTATCTGTACTTTCCCACCGTGGGGGCTACGTTCTCATGCATATAACTTTAATTACAGCACCTGCTTTCCGCCTATCTTATTTAATATTGGCTACATCTAGTATCAAGCAACCTTACCACTGCAGTAATTAGCACATAACACAAAAGGTTACAAAAGTTTAGTAAGGCTAACAAAAGCACTTTACATAAAGGTACTTTGGGTCACATAGGCCCAAAGTCACAACTTTGGTTTACTCAGGCCTAGTGGCACCAACAATTCCCCCCTTTGAGAATACTCAACAAACTTTTGGCGAGTTTTCTCAAACTTTAAAAACAAAAAACAATGAAGCTTTACAGATATATGTACAACTGCTCTTTTGAGCTTAGTTACCCCCAACCCAGGAATGAATGCATGGACAAAAGAGTGGAATGTTCATTTAACAACTAAGGGATTGGGGCACTGACTATAAATCAGGTAGGTATACCAAGTGGTTTAATTTCCCAGATGTCTCGGTGAATAATTCAGTCCCATATGCATCCTCCCCATGGATCCAGCAGGATTCGGTATGTGGAAGCCACACCCACCCTAACCGGTCCATATGCTTGGAAGGAGCACTGTGAATGTCCACACTTCCATTCAGAAAGTGTCCAAGTATGTCTCCATGACCACAGATCAGATGGTACTCCTGATGTGTCTGTAAGGGCAGTGGGTCAAATCTGGTGCTCAAGATCACTCTGAATGGCCATCAGCTGGTCATTCAGGAAATCCTGAATTTCTAAACATACTAGATCCCACTGCAATACCTTCCCAGCCTCAGTGATATTCAATACCATCTCTGTCAGTAACTTCTGGGTTATAGAACTAAGGGTGGAAATGACATGTAACTCACCAACTTCAGCCTATACTTGGGTTAGCTGAACTTCAGAAATAAGGCTAGTGGCCCTTTCTGGTCGGCCCAATTTCTTATCATGTTTTTGGCCTTTAAGAATATTCCAAATGGCTGTTACACTGTTAGCCCCAGCCCACAGGGATCTGCCCAATTTCCTCTTTTTCCAGAGGAAATAACCCAGGCTCTTTGTTGTGCTAATCTAATGGCAGCCCCTTGTGAGCAATCTGGGTATGTAAAAGTGATCTGAAAACTGAATAAAGGCAATGTCATTTAAAATCCAATTAGGGAGGGCAATACATACTGAAGGATTTATCCAAAACACAGGGCGCAGCCTGTAGAATAAACCCCAAAATCCAATTAATACCACATTCCCAAACATGGGTCCCACAAGTTTCTTCCTGCCAGTGTGTAATTCTTTGTTTCTTCACCAGGGTCAGTTCTCAATGTCCTTTCTGGTCAGGAATTCCTGGACTTTGGCAATGTCAGTGGAGTGAGTGTTTCTTCTTCTTTCCCAAAACAATTGTGGTTTAGCATCCTACAGGGGAGAGGTTTCCAGCACATATCACCCTGTAATAGCTGTGCTTTTTCTAGAAAAGTCTAAAGGCACAGTTGGTCTATCAGTGGACAAGGGAGCTTTTTCCCTGCTGTCCAGAAGTACAGTAGAACTAGAAGAAAGAATAGGCTAATCATCAATAGGAAAATTCTTCTGATGTGGAGGGGTCTTTTTGCAGTGAGAATCCTGGGTCCAAGCAGTCACTCTTTGGCACTTCACAGCAGTGTTGGTAGACAGCAGGACTTGGAAAGGGCCTTTCCAGCGTGGAGCCAAGGCAGTCTTTTGTTGATGGATCTTTATGTAGACCCAGTCTTCTGGTTCCTAGGAGTGGTAGGGCTGCTAGGATCTTTGGGTTGTTTCTTCTTTACCTGTGAGAAAAAAAACCTAACACATTGCATTAGTGTCTTTGCAGATTTTACATCTGCTTCGGTATATTCAAGCCCCCCCTTTTCTTGGTTGTTTGCTCACAGCTAAAACTTGGCTGTGTCCTTGAACGGAGTCAGTGTCTTATTTTGAAACTGAGTATGTTAACTATTTACTTTCTCAGTTAACTCATTTTTTTTTTCCTTTTTGGCTTCTTTTTTTAACCTACAAAGGAAACTTTTACTTATACACCTTTTGTTAACAATAAATACATACACAGTACATTAGTCTTATTTAATGTATGCCACATATACCCTTTCACTAAAATAACCTTATTACAGAGCTTTAGAACAACAGGCCAGGACAAGCACACCCACTTTGATGAGTTCACTCAATACAACCTCTAGTCCAATAGCTTTCCACCATCCCCAGCCCTCTGGCTAGAAGTCTGAGGTAGCCAGAAGGATCCCATGTCCAATATGGGGAGTGGGTTAACTTTCCATGTCCTTGCTTTCAAAGACTGTTAGTATGCAAATTTTAATAACCACTCTAAATTAAAAGATTTGGCTAATAAAGTTTCTTTCTTTTACTTAAGAAAATGTATTAGACTTTAGTATATCACATTTTTCTGATATATTCAAACACTTTGTATTTTAAATAAAACAAAACAAGTATCTGCATTTCAATTTAACACTGCCACTTGATTTTAAATTAGACCATCCCATAAAAAATATTAATCACAACAATTCTGGCCACTTGAGACAAACACCACAAGACAGAACATAGAACACAAAACATAATTGTTACTCTGTCAGTAAATGCATGATATGTTGAATGCTGTTCAACTGGCATTAGTTTTCTCTTTGATTATCTGAAAGACAGAAACAAAAGTCTACCCCTTCTGGGCAGGCAATCATTACTAAATTTATACAAATACTCTTGTTGATTTTAGGCAAAACAAGGGAATTACCCCATATTGTCTTGTATGTGTTTTATAGGCAGCCCCTGTTTTAGTGGCTCCTATCTTATTAGTTAGATAATTTGCATTAATACAGATGCTTGCTGGCTCACCTTTTACTTGTAACTCCTGCTTGTAAACACTGAAAGAAAACATCATCACTCACAGTGCTCTTAGAGCCTAATACAATTTTAATTACATAGCAGTGGATACATTCTTCAGCTAATTTAACAAAATTGTTCATAGCCAAATGATTGCAATCTAATAATTTCTTTGCCTGAATTTATTTACAAACATTTCAAAGACACCAAGAACTTTTTACTTTAGTACATTTACAAAATTCAACTGCTGTTCCCTCCAGCAACTATAGAGTTAACTTTTCACTGTGCCTTAAATCACTTGCTTGTCCTTTCAACAACCACTTACCAACTCAGATCACCATTCCAAATATTCTTCTGAGTATTTGAACCCACATACGTATACTTACTTACTCTGTTTTTGTTTTTGTTTTTTTTCACTACACCCTAAAAGTTTCCAACCTGTTCTCCAAGCTCTCTGTCTGTTGCCTGGCCGCCTGGGCCCGATCCTTTTTTTTTTTTTTTTTCTCTGTGCTTAACATAGTCTGTACTGATTTTTGACCTTGTACACAGAGCAGCTTTCTCCTTATCTCTGGGGTTAGCCGAGTTTCAAATTAACCCGTTCCTAGACAAATTGCTCACACTGTGTCAGAGGCTTTTCTTTGTGATTAAAAGCTCCTCTGAGATATATGATCTTATTTAGATTGAAGATACCTTCTAATGGGCATTGTTTAGATAGATTTTCACGCGTGTAAAGATTCCAATTCTCTAAATACCTGCAGGTTTCAGGACCATAATGTACGTACATGTAACATACTGGGGTACCCTTAGGGGGTGAGGTAAAAATGTTTAGACTGTCCCTCCCCCATTTTCCACTTACTCACACACAGAGGGTGCCCTGTCCCCGCTAGCAGCACATAAACTATGGATCTTTCCCTACAGGGCACTTACACAGGAGAGACACTCACACTGGTATACACACACACACACACATACACCAAGACCATTATTTCCTATTACCACGATGCATTTTATCTTGCTGCACAGTCAATAAATTCAAATGGCATGAGCCCAGCAGAGACAGACATTCCCACGGACAGTTCTCCTCCCAGTGCAGCTCTGGGGCATATGATGAGGGATTTTTACAAGAGCTCTACATACAAACAGCTTCAGAAGCTACCTGTTCGCTGACAAAACAGGAGTAATTGAAGGATCGTGTTGTAATTAAGTGATCCTTCCGGTGGCCACCTTTCCTGGCTCTCTAGCTGATACTGAGGCCAGTCTACTGTACAGAACCTTTTCAGTTTACTCTTAGTCAATGGATCTGATTCAAACAGTCTCAAATTCATCAGAATGCATTCTAAGGGTGTACACCATACCCTGCCTGTACTCTGTTCCTGTCCCATACCTATGGGAAGACACTGGGCGTCCCCAGGTCTTAACAGGCAAACAAAAGGTTAACAGCACTGGACTGTTCCTACCTTATTCACGAGACCGGTTCCCCACCGTCGCCCGCAGCTGCTTCTCCACTATCTGAGCGCGTTGCACCGTTGTGTCCTCCAAGGTCAGCCTGACGCGTCTCTGCCGAGGCCCCTGGTAAAGGCACCGGTGCGCGCTAGGCGTTGGCTCTGACCATCGTCCACCGGCCGTTGGAGGAGTCCGGGCAAGGCACAATTTTGCCTCGAGCCCACCCAGGGACGCCAAAACTGTTGCTGACTCAAAGAGCCCGAGGCGGAGCAACAGCAGGGTTCGTTGCCCGGTGTGCGTCGCACTAATTATCACACCAGGGTGGAGAAGCAAAACCAGGTTTATTTAAGCCCAAATAGGTGCCAGGGAGAAAAGCATTCTCAAATCCTGCACCCCGATACAAGCGGTTTTCCTCTCTTTATACAGAACTTCAGCTACGCATTCCCATTACCCCCACACTCCTCCTCTCCCCCCACCTTTCATTCCCATGCAGCAAATACACTTTGCAATAGCAATCACATGAAGCAGTTAAGTCATACTTGGCAAAAAAACACCTTAGCTCGTTAGCAACTTTTCTGTGATCAGTTATCTGTACTTTCCCACCGTGGGGGCTACGTTCTCATGCATATAACTTTAATTACAGCACCTGCTTTCCGCCTATCTTATTTAATATTGGCTACATCTAGTATCAAGCAACCTTACCACTGCAGTAATTAGCACATAACACAAAAGGTTACAAAAGTTTAGTAAGGCTAACAAAAGCACTTTACATAAAGGTACTTTGGGTCACATAGGCCCAAAGTCACAACTTTGGTTTACTCAGGCCTAGTGGCACCAACACTGTGACAGTCTGAGGCCTGGTTCTTCAGCTAAGCAGCAAAGGCAGCCATAAGCTGGGAAGTGTATGGTCACATCCTCACATTCCCAACTAGTCACATTGAAATAAGGTGCGATTGGGCTGTTAGGAATACAATCCTGTCCTGATATTCCTATCACCTCCAGAGAAAGGGAAACTTAGTTTGGTAGCATCCTGTCTGGCAAGAACTCACTTATCAATAGACACAGCTGGAAAACCCTTATGTCTGTATAGATGTAGTTGTGAAATCCTCCCTTCTGTATTGTTTTGTATGTTTATTTGCATGGTCTCTGTCTGGTTCTGTGATTGTTTCTGTCTGCTGTATAATTAATTTTGTTGGGTGTAAACCAATGAAGGTGGTGGAATATAATTGGTTAGATAATCACGTTACAGTATATTAGGATTGGTTAGTTAAATTTCAGTAAAATGATTGGTTAAGGAATAGCTAAGCAAAACTCAGGTTTTACTATATAGTCTGCAGTCAGGCAGGACGGTTTGGGGGAGGGGGGAAATGGGATCAGGGACTGGGGATGGGGGAATTGGGATCATGTTTTGCTACAGCGGGAAATGGGAACAGGGGATGGGAACAGAAACAGGGACACAGGCAAGGCTCTGTGGTGTCAGAGCTGGGAAGGGGACAGTAAGGAAGGAAACTGGAATCATTGCTTGCTGGACGTTCACCCCAATAAACATCGAATTGTTTGCGCCTTTGGACTTTGGGTATTGTTGCTCTCTGTTCATGCGAGAAGGACCAGGGAAGTGAGAGGGTGAAGGAATAAGCCCCCTAACACTGTCATTTGTTGCTCTAGGCTCCATATGTACGTGCACATTCACATCCCACTCCTGACACAATCACTGTCTTCTATCTGACGAAATAGCCTAATTTCAACCTCTCCTGTAACATTACACCACCAACTATTTAGCATTTGCAGGAGAGAAGTTGGAGGGAATTCAAACATCTTCAAATGGCAAAACTTTTCCCCCGGCCTGGTCAGTGAATCCTATGGTGAGAAACTTTCTGTGCATTTCAGTTTCTTGTATTGTTGGATGGGGCCTGAGGTGCTGAAAGGGAAATGTCCATGGAAAACTTGGACATCACTGTTGTCCAAAAAAAGGCAGGTGTTAGACACAATCGCTTCTCGTATTCCCGGGGAATCCGAGTCTAGCTGAAGAATTTCTGTCTATCCTAGAGAGAATCATTCCATTGTAAATACAAATGAAATGAGATCTTCAGGTCGAGTCAGCGCCTTTTAAAAATATTTACTGAGCAAAAAGCCATTCTTTGTCTTGTTGATAAGGACAAAAAGCCCTCTTTTCCTTTCCATTTCAAATGCGAAATGAATGGAGATTTTCATTGAAAAACTTCTGGTTTTTAGGGGGAATTGAACCCAGGCCATGGCTGTTAAAACACCAGAACTTACTGCTTAAAGCACCAGGGAGGGCTGTTTTTTTCTGACAGCCAGTGTTATTTTTCTCAGCCTCCTACTTCACCAATGTCAGACTCCGAGTGCAGTTAAGCTCTGGAACAGGCTCCCAAAGGCGTATGTGGTGTCTCTGTCCTCAGAGGTTTTTAAGAACAGAATGAACAAACCTCTGTCGAGGATACTCTGCATATACTTGGTCCCATAGACAACCTGCTCTGGCTCTATCTGCTACCTTCATCGTGTTTGGATGTAAAGGTGAGAAATGATGGGGAAATTGGCCCCTCTTTCAAGTTTAAATGTTGTAACTTCTACATCTAGACTGGGGTGGCCAACCTGAGCCAACGTAACTGCCAAACGTGCACCTTTGTATGCAACTGCTGAGTCAGTTGTGAACCTTGCTACCATTATCATTATCCCTTTGAAATGATGATGGTGATGGACACTTGGCTCTATATCCCAGAGTGCCCTGGACGTCTACAGGCTGCATTAGCCAATCCAACCATTCGGCACTTGCAGATGGGCACCTCTGTATTGTGCCTGAGTCTTGTACAGCTATGAATGGCTGGTAGATGCCGATATTTTCCCGTCTTTTTAACCAGCACTAATACCAGGCCAGGCCAGGGCTGGGAAGAGAGAGAGAGCAGCAGGTTTTCCCTATTGTGGCCATCTCGCTTTTTCTTGACTAGCTTCACCTCTGCACCAACTTGTGTTTTTCATATGTGAGCCTGGTTAGCTCAGTTGGCAGAGCATCCGACTTTTAATCTGAGGGTCCAGGGTTCAAGTCCCTGGTCAGGTGAAAAACTTCCCACTGTGATTATAAAAATCTGTCTTTCTGGAGTCTTGTTCAGTGTTACTCTTTCTCTCCAGGATTTTGCCTTTCCTAAGAAGGGCCTTTCTTTGGGGAGGATTGAAGGAGCAACTCCTTGACATCCCCTCTGTCCTTGCAGGCTGGAGGAATAAAGTCCTCTGGGCATAGAGCATGTTCCTCCCCTGCAGACACAAACGCACAGAATATTCATAAGGAATTAGAATTAGAATCCACCACTTTCCTTGGGAGCTTGTTCCTGTCGTGAATCATCCTCGCTCTTGAATATTTGTGCCTTAGTTGTAATATGAATTTGTCTCTTTTCCAGCCATTGGGTCTTGTTATGCCTTTCTCTGCTCGATTAAAGAGCCCTTTCATACCCAATATTTTCTCTCCATTAAGGCCCTTCAACACTTCAGTGAAATCACCTTTCAATCTTCTTTTGATAAGCTAAACAGGTTGAGCTCGTTCAATAGCAAAGAGCCACCAAATGTTCTGAGGGCTGGAGAAAAATGTCTTCTAGGGAAAGTGGTGGATTCTCCATCTCTTGATATCATTTAATGAAGACTAGATGCCTTTCCGGAATGTGTTTGCCCAAAAGTAGCTATTGTGTCATACAGGAGGCCTGTGATATGCAGTGGGTCAGATTAGATGCTCTAATGGTCTCTTCTGGCCATAAAGTCAACTAATTTCTGAAAAACTGAGTGTAGCATTGGGAGCAGCATCTGATGTTTTCCTGTCTACTCGGCTTGCTTCCTAGAACGAATGCTCCTTGAGTGGGGTGATCCACAGGGAGTAGCTCAAACCTCCACAGTGCCTGGCCAGGGGCAGGACATTAGCACAGCAAGGGAGGGGTGTGGCAGTGACATCACAAAGGCCTTTTTTCAGGACCTCAGACTATTGGTCAAAGGTGGTGGGGAGGTGGTGACCTCACAGAGAGATGCTGACATCAGCCAGGCAGGACAGGGGTGAGGGGCCAGGGAAACCTCAGAGACCCCTGTGGCTTTGCTTCAGCAAGTCTCCTTCTCCAGGTCTCTCTTTGAAGACAGAAGGAGTATTCGGGTTCATGGACATGAGCGCCAGGAGGAACCTCTTTTGAGTTTTCTCCTTCCCTTTTAGTGATTTTACTAGAAAACAGCCGTCCCTGTTTAGAAGGTAAGAGCCTCCTCGAGGGAAGGGTGTCATGGGGGTGTCACATTCAGATGCCGGTGCCCCACCCATGTAAGGAAGTTCCCACCACCCTGTGCTGTGTTCGCAGTGCGGAAGAGAGCAGCATCCACGGCAGTGGTTTGCTCCTGGCTGCCGGAGCAGAGCAGCAGGCTCAGCTGTCAGAACTTCCCAGAGCGATTAAAGGGGAGGGACCCATGGCTCTGTAGCAGGAATGCAGGGCAGGTGAGTTCACGGAGGGCATTTTGGGATACTGGGGAAGGCCAGTTATGGTGATATAATGAACAGCAGCGTTTACTCTGTTACTTTAATTTGCTGCAAAAAGCTCTAGCCCTCTCATTGAAGTCATTTTATTTTGTCAGCAAAACAGGGCAGTTTTGTCGCCAGACATGGCACTGCAGTGTGTACACCAGCCACAAGCTGCCGACCGAGAGAGCATTGTGTGTTTTCCACACACCTGAGCAATATAATTCTGCTGAAACAACTTTGTAGTGCAGACCTGGCCAAAGATTCACTCACATACAGCTTGCAAGGAAAACCTCACCTGCTCCTCTGCTTTGCAGAATCCAAAAACAATCAAAGCTTCTCAGGCCCTGGTGGCGATGGCGGGGAGTCAGGTGTGGGCAGACAGTGTCTTATAACTATCCACAAACACCATGTCTTAGCTGGCTAAGGCATCTGTTTTGTAAACAGGAGATCCTGGGTTCAACTCCCAGTGGTGCCTTGTTGACTGGTTGTTGGGGCACCTGGTATTGGCTACTGTCAGAAGACAAGATTCAGAGCTAGATGGGCCTTTGGTCTGGCCCAGTGTGGTTTTTCTTATGGTTTAAATAACACTCACAGGCACTGATAACAGAGTTACTGAAAGTTTGGGAGTTAAGAGCGGGTAGGTCAGTGGTCCAGTCCCCACACAGATGACCCCCTCCCTCTGGGACAGGGGCAGGACTGAGCTCTCACCCAAATGCTCATTGTGGCTGCCAGAATCTGTGAGCAGCTTGTTTAGTTTACGCCAAAGGTTGAGTCCTGCTTCGTGCACCGTGTGTGAGAATGAAAATCATAAACCGCCCTTTGAAATAACGAATGCAGCAGGACGTGTTATAGTCCCTGCCCCAAAGCAGGCAGACCAATGGAGAAATGCCGTCGAGTCCAAGGTGATACTCCACTGCCATTTTAGCTTTTTTGCTTGCTAAACTCCTTCTTATCTGCCCGGCCCAGACTGTCCTCTACCTCAGCTGCTGCTCCCGGCCTGCTCTAGAGTCAAACACGCGGGGCCCCCAGGGGAACAGAGGCTGGGACAGGGCAGCAGCCTGGGCTGGGCTGGGAAGATGCTGGGAGTTCTCGTTCCCTGAGAACTGGCCCGGGCCCGGCTCCCTTCTCAACAGCAAACAAATCAATTCCACGTCCCCTCCCCAGAAAAACCAGCCTGGAGCCAAGGGCAGCAGGGGACGATTCCCTCCAGTTCCCACCGAGGCAGGAGAGAACACAGGGTGTTTCTAGCAGAGCTTATGGAACTGATGTGGGGAAACCAGCCTTTACCAACAGGCAGTTCCAGTTTAAACTAAGTGTTTTTAACAATTTCTACAACATTAAATAACCCTTCAATCATAGTGTCACCATCCATAACATTGCTTCAGCCTTATAGGTTCCTAAATGAAAACTAAACATCTCTTCAAATCCAAGGGAGTGGAGATCAGTCAGTGTTCAGAGTCATCCCACATAAAAGAACCAGGTTGTCATACATACTGGCCCCATCATGTGGCCATGGCCTTTCCCTCCTCTCTGTTAAAAGTTTTAGTATTTTGCACAGAAACTTTCTTCCCTCAGGAGAGACCTGGGAACCAGGGCTGCCAGCCAGACAAACACCTTTAAGAGGCGGCGTCATCTGTCAAAAAATGATCTCCCTCATTCAGTTCAGTGACACCCTGAAAAGTTACTTATCAGGGCAGAGCCAGAAGATTGAAAGCAGCTACATCAAACCCCTGTGTAGCTAACTGGAATGAACACAAACACTCCCTGGTATCTGAAGAGATGTTTAGTTTTATTCTTGGTAAACTACAAAACTAAAGGGAAAGGCAGTCGTGCCAAATATGAAGAGTGAAACACGAGACAATCATCATAGTTATGCCCATAGTGCAAATTATTTCTAAATTCTTCTTATTATCATCAGTGTATTATTTTCTCTGCTGTCTAGACATTGACTATATCTTGACCAAGAAATTTAGATCTTAATAAAATAATTGACTATCCCTGGTTAAGGCAATGGACTTGATACCCACTGGGGTGTCCCTACACAGGTTCAAGTACTAACAACAGTGGCTGCCTTTTAGCCATAGATTTTAATCAGGGCAATAAATTGATACGAACTCCTGTAAAATCATTTTCCAGCCCGACTCCTTCACCCACATTTGTTAGGGCATTGGGCCACCATGTGAACATTTCATTTCCCTCCTCAATTTCACACAGAGACACAATTTCCTTTGCACAGATCCATGAACAGCAAAACCTCCCTGTGTCTCTGGTCTGAGCCAGGGCATTCGATTCCATTGAAACCTTCTCTCCTGCAATGGCGATGGTCAGACAGAGGGGACGTGGCCACCTTCACCTCTGACAGTGAGATATTGGCTCAGCTATTTCTTTCTGCTGCTGCTGTTAGTCCATGAAACATCAGGGATGGAATGCAAGGCTGAGTTCAACCCCCTGAAACATTTCAGTGCCCCAGAGAAATCCTGACCCCGGCTGTTGGAATGATATGGTGGAGATTCGAATAGGAAAGGGACTGTCTGAATTGTCAGTGTGGGGAATGAACAACAACCTATAGCAATGTCATTAACCACAAACACACTCTCATCCTGCTCCAGCTGGAAGGGAAATGGGCAGGAACTCTTGCTGTTCAGCCATGGACACACTTACACTAAAGCAGCCATGAGTCTGCTGGGGGAGCTGGTCTGAGCCATTTGAAGTGACAATTCTGTGAGAACAGAATCATGGTGTAGTGAAGTAACTGTACGTTAAGTACTTGTGGCTGAGTGGTTAACGTGATAGACTAGAAATCCATTGGGGTCTCCCCACACAGCTTTGAATCCTGCCAACTATGGAGGCATTAGTATGTTGCTAGTGCCTGAGTGTCCACAGAGCCAGATCTGGTCTCACTGTGAGGCTGGCTATACTTAAAATGCTGCTGTGACACTGCTCTAGCACTGTGGAGTAGACAGCTGCTACAGTGACTGGAGGGGTTTTCCATCCCTGTAATAGCTGCATTGAGAGAACAATCTTTCCTTTCATTTAGCACTATCTAACCACGGCTTAGGTCAGCTTAATTATACTGGTCTTGGGGTTTTTCACACCCTGAAAGACCATCATGCTCTACCAACTGAGCTAGCTAGATTTAAAGTCAGTCAAGTGCCCAGTCGCAGTGTAGAAGGAGCTTGAGGGTGTTTATTTGTGAGCTGAGGTTCCCTGTCTGACATTTGCCTTTTTTCCTGGTTTGTTATGTGTCCAGCGAGCAAACCGGAGCTGTCACAAGGCTGGTTAGATGCTGCTTTCTAGTCCAGAGAGCTGGGATTGATTTACATGCTGTCGCCATCAGCTGGTCAGAGTAACCAGGGTGGGAGGGTGGAATTTAGGATTCTCCCACCAGTGGGAGGTGCTGTTGGACTCATCTAGTGGGGGAAAGTCTGAAAAAGCTTCTCAGCTCCCAGAGAGGGGGCAGACAAGCCAGTTCCCCACACACACATTTTCACAGGGAATCAGGTCCCCAGAGGAAAAACTCAAAAGAAGCCCAGGCCCAGGAGTGTCAGAGAAGGGAATCACTGTTTGCCTTAAGAGGTGGGTGAGGGAAACCTGCAGGTCCTTAGATCCCTCCAGCGCCTGATAGAACCATTTGTGGGGAAGGTCTGGGGAAGCCGAGGAGGACAAGGAGACGGGAAAAGGCTTTGCAGCTGTTGTGCAATCCCCATGCTCCCAGCAGAAGGGTCCGGGGGGCTCAGCAGTCAGAACTCACAAGATGGCAAAGCTCAGAGCCCTGTTACACGGAGTCAGAATGTGATCAGCTCACACCCAGGGGTAGCAACACCCCTCCCTTGGTCTCTATGCCAGAGCTCCTATCAGCTCAGTCCTTCCCGCAAGAGCGGGTTGCTGAGAGGGTTGTGATGGGGTAAATGAAGGCAGAGGAGGATTGTTCCTCATGGGTTTTTTTTTGTGTGTCTCTGTGATCCTGCTGGAGGAAGCATGATTTGAGTTTGTTTCAGTGACTTGGGCTGGGCTGAGGTTGTGACCCTGAGCACAGGGGTTCCTGCACTCTGCTCCTAGCCCCTCAGGGAATGGACAATGGAGCAGTTTCAGAAAGTGGCTAGAAAGTAGCCTAAGAACATGTATCATAAGTGAGAAGAAAGCCAATTTTATCAGCTCCCTGGTGGTCTAGTGGTTAGGATTTGGCACTTTCACTGCCAAGGCCTGGGTTCAATCCCCAGTCAGGGAAGAGTGACTTTAAACCAAGAAATCTTTAGTTGCAATGTAAATAAATCCATTTTATTTTCCTGATTCCCCCATCTTCCCAGTGTCTCCATGGCAGGGCTGGCTCCAGGCACCAGTGCAGCAAGCAGGTGCCTGGGGCAGCCAATGGAAAGGGGAGGCTTCAGCAGCAATTCGGCCCTCTCAGTCCCTGTCAGAGGGAAGGACTTGCAGCCAAAAGCGGCAGAGGTAGAGCTGCTGCTGCTTTCAGCTTTTTTATTTTTTTTCTGTTTGGAGTGGCAAAAACACTGGAACTGGCCCTGCTCCATGGAAGACAATTTGTTAAATCCCAGATGAGTGGAGTTCTATCAGTTCTCAGCCTGAGTCCTTAGGTCTTAATCCTGAGGATATTGTCCCCTCATGGGTCCATTTCCTGCCTCTCTTTCCTAGGGAAGCACAATTTTCCTTGCACAGACACAGGAACAGCAAGATCTTTCTCTGTCCCTTGTGCAAAGCAGGGGGCCAAATTCCATGGAAACAATGGACAAGCAGGGGGCCCTGGGCACATCCAGCCCTGGCCATGAGATGTTCCCTCCCCCCTTCCTTTATGCCCCTGTTGTTATTTCATGGATTGGCTGGGATGGGGGAAAAGCTGAGTTCACTCCAGGTGGAGGGGAAAAAGGACCCTGAAAGTCTCAGGACCCAACCCCTGCTACCAGGATCACCGAGGTGCTGGGGATTTGAGTAGGAAAGGGACTGTGTGAATTGTCAAGGTGGGGAATGAATAACAATCTACCACAATATCCACCTCATTAATCAGTGACACAGGCTAATCCTGCTGCTGATAGAAGGGAAACTGGGAGTGATTCTTTGCTGTTCAGCCATGGAAACAGTGACCCAATTGCACCGCAGTGAATGTGCTGGGGAAAACTGGACTTCACAGGCAGGTGGAAACACCTGGAGCTCCCCACCCCACTTCTGCCGCCAGGGTGAGGTGTTGAGCTGCTCACAGCGTCCCCCACCATGATCTTGCAGCACGGGGTGGCAGCACCCCCCACCCAATGCAGGGGAGAGGGCTGAGTGTATCTCTGCACCTTGAGTCCAGGGCACAAACTCTCTCTGCCCCACACATAGAATCTGGCCCTGCTGCAAAGTGACCCCTATGAACAATTAACCTCCAGGAGAGCAGGACTGGCCCTCAGAGAGTGGAATGGGCTTCTCGTGCGGCTTATAGGTCACTGGATGCAGTGGAAACAGGAGGGCTCTGAGTGTAATCCATAGCCCACCTAACCCCTGTGGGAATGTAGCTCAGTGGTAGAGCACATGCTTTGCATATATGAAGCCCTGGGTTCAATCCCTGGCATCTCCAAGTTCACTTTTTCACCCTGGTGCTTTGCTCATGCCCAGCTGGGATGTGGCTCACCAGTCTCCCTGCACCACTTTCAGTCCTGCTCAGTAAGGGGCAAGTGCCAATTGCATGGAAGGTGGGTGTTCTGCTCCTAAGTCACCTTGGTACATTTAAGATTCCCACCCGCTGTGCTGCTTGGGACAAGGGTAGATGAGAAGGGCGAATCCTCCAGCACTGGAGGGAAAGGTCCCATCTGCACAGACTGAGAGGCAAGGAAACACAGGGGCAGTCAGTGCTCAGAGAGGAGAGAGGTCAGTGATTCACACCCACCAGGGGACACTGTCTTTTTGAGGTGAGTGCAGCTGGCTTGGGATGGTGCTGACGATGGATAGAAAAGGCTGGAGTCAATGACAGATGAGACCACAGAAGGGGAAGGGGAATGGCAGCCCCACAGAAGGTCCTGGGTGCTCAGATGCCCCAGTTATTGCACCCTGGCCTGTCACAGAGAGAGAAAAGACACCGAGGGACCCAGCCCCCCTACAGTGATCCCATGGACAAGAACCTGGCTGGGAGTGGGGTGAAGGTTCCCTCTGGGCAAAGGGGAGCTGAAATCCCTCAGTGTCCTGGAGTTTAAGCAATGGAAGCTTCAAACCCTGCACGGGTGTGGGCTGAGGTGCATCAGCAGAAGGTTGGGCTGGACAGGGGCGGCAGGTTTGTACAATTTTTGGTGGTGCCCAGAATGGGACCAAGTCCTGCCCCCCCCACACACACACCTGCCTAAGGCTCTGGGAGGGAGTTTGGGTGTGGGAGGGAGAGGGGCTGGGCTCTTGGAGAGAGTTTGGGTGCAGGGTCTGGGCTCAGTCAGGGGGTTGTGCTGCAGGAGGGTGTGCAGGGGGCAAGCTCTTGGAGGGAGTTTGGGTGCAGGTGTGGGGTCTGGGTTGGGGTTGGGGGTGCAGGAGAGGGTGAGGGGTGCAGCATTTACCTCGGGCATCTCCCAAAAGCAACCTGCACCCTCCTCTGGCAGCAGCCCCTAAGCGGGAGGGCCAGGGGTGTCTCTGTGCATGGCTGCCCGCAGACTTCACCCTTGCAGCTCCCATTGCCACAGTTGGCAGAGTTGGCACTCAGGGCGGGGCAGCGCACGGAGACCTCCCCCACACCAGGGACGTGCCAGCTGCTCCCGGGAGTGGCGTGCCACATGGAGTGAGGGCGGGCAGGAAACTGACTTAGTCCCCTTGTGCTGCTGGTGGTGGTGGCGGGGGTCTCCGGGCCCTTTTAAATTGCCCAAGGGTGGCAGGCAGCACTGAGGGGGACACTCCCAAGGGCCTAACATTGCTTTGCACAATGATAAATCTTGGAACAGGACAGAAATGAAATGGCAGCAGAACCTAAGGAATTAAAAGCCTCCGGATTCTTGTGTGTGCACTGACTCCGAATGGAAACTGTAATTTGACTCGCTTTGTGTCTGCGGCTGGTAAAATATCAAGGCAAAATCATTCCAGTTATTGTGACCCTGGGACTGAGGAGGCTTTGGTCTTATTAAAATGTAACTAGCATGTTACACTTGTGTTTTTAAAGGTGGCTTCCCCAAGCAATCCCAAGTTGTTCTTCCCACAGCTGGCTGATGGGGGGCAGCAGGGGATCTCCCCAATCTGGGGGAATTTCTCTGGGCCCCACTGTTAATTCTCCATCCTTTCTCCCCCTAACCATGCCCACCCCTCCCCCTCATTATCAATGTTTTGGAGCAACCCCTCCCTCCCTTTATGGGATACAGACTCTGTGACAGAGACTGACTGGGGCTCCTCTCTGCACGGCCCCAGTGGGGAAGGAAAGAGACTGGAGGGAGGGGGAGAAGACGGGCAGAAGGAGTCAAATGGGGCTAAACCAAAACAGAGATTTTCTTTCTGTCAAAATATCCTGGAGTCTCATGGCTGAAAAGCCGCATCTTGAGTTAGGTTTGATGCATCAGCCTTTCAATTACCAGGCAAAGGTGTGAATCACAGAGACTGATAACTGCCTGCTTCCCAGCTTTGCCTAAGGCTTTGGCTACATTTGCACTTCAAAGCGCTGCCGCGGCAGCGCTTTGAAGCGCTAAGTGTAGTCAAAGCGCCAGCGCTGGGAGAGAGCTCTCCCAGCGCTGTCCGTACTCCACCTCCCTGTGGGGAATAACGTACAACGCTGGGAGCCGCGCTCCCAGCGCTGGGGCTTTGACCACACTGGCGCTTTGCAGCGCCGCAATTTGCAGCGCTGGAGAGGGTGTGTTTTCACACCCTGCTGCAGCGCTGCAAATTTGCAAGTGTAGCCAAGGCCTGAGAAGCACCTGCACTGGTGCAACTGGTTAGCGCAGAGGGGGCTACTGCTGGGATTATGAATTCAAGCGTTATTTGGAGCACTGGTTTTTATTACCTGTGTAGTTTCCCCAACTTGCTTTGCTTAATTCCCATGGAAAGTGCCCTACTAGGAAAAGGAGAGTAAGTTCTAAAATGTGGAAGTAGGTGCATAGCTTGGAAACATCCCCCCTGTGCTGCCATTAGTTCCAGTAGATTGTTCACTGGCAGCCTGAATTGATTTCTTTGCTGCTGTGAAAGCTGCCACGAAAAGTCTCTGGTCACCAGAGCTCCCTGCTTCTTCCAGCACATCCCTGGCTCCTTCCCTGCCCCAGTCACTGCTGTAGGAGGGGCCTATATACACTGAGCCTAAAACTTTTCCAAGCCTTCTTAGCGCAGTTGGTAGCGTGTCAGTCTCATAATCTGAAGGTCCTGAGTTCAAGCCTCAAAGAAGGCAATGGTTTTTGCTCCCTGCTTCAGATTTTCTACAGGAAATCAGAGAAAAGAAACTAGAGGAGAGTAGTTTCTAGACACCCTCCCACCCATCTCAAACACACACACACAGACTTTTCTAGGGCATTTTCTTTTCCTTCTCTATGGACCTTGTATTTTTCACAGAGCAGAATAAAACAAAAACATGCAAGTCCAAGCCTAATACAGTATGAAACTCAATACAGATCAAATCTCACCCTCAGAGATCTTTCAATAAGCTTAGTTTGCAGACTAGACTTATTTCTTGTCTGGGCCCAATCTTTTCACCTCGTATAGTCCATGTTCCAGCTCAGGTGGTAGCTAGGGGATGTCTCATGACTGCAGCCATGTTTGTTCAGTTCCACCCCCTTATACAGCTTTGGTACAAGGAAGGAATTCTTTGTCTCTCTCTTGGGGAAGAGCCCCAGGTTTAAGATGGATTCCTGTACCAGGTGACATGGTCACATGTCCTGTGAGACCCCCAAGCTTTCATTCTTCCTGGCCTGACTCACAAATGGTGCAGGACAGAGCCATCTCCAGTCAATTGTCCTGGTTAATGGGAGCCATCAAGAGTCCAAACCACTATTAATGGCCCACACTTTGCATCATTACAACAGGACCTCAGAGTTATAGTTCATATTTCTAGTTTCAGATACAGGAATGATCGGTTCATACAAATAGGATGAACACACATAGTAGATTATAAGCTTTGTAATGATACCTTACAAGAGACCTTTTGCATGAAGAATGTTCCAGTTACATTATATTCACACTTATTAGCACCTTTTCATAAAAACCTATGGAGTGCAACGTCACAGCAGGGAAAGGGTTTTACTGCAGCACCTGGCAGCAGTTGAGTTTCATGTTCAGGCTGTGGTATGAGTTCCTCCAGGTTTCTCGTGAGCACACAGGGACCTTAGCGGGTGCTCTCGATACAGGAATGGCCCCGACACGATAAAGTGATGGGGATTGCATTTTCCTTTTTTATTTCTGTATTTCCAATGACATTTCTGTTTGTGATTTCGTTTTGCTTTGTATAACTGTTTTCTCAGGGATTTGATATTTAACTGAAAAAAGAATAAGGCCTCAGGGCGCCGGATGGAGGAGCAGGCTGGGGCTAGGACTGCTAAGAGAGCGAGAGTAGCAGGTTTTCTGTATTGTTTCCTGCCCTCATTTTCATGACTAGTTTCTCTTCTGCATGAAATTTGCTTTTTTCATGTGTAAGCCTGGCTAGCTCAGTTGGTGGAGTATCAGACTTTTAATCTGAGGGTCCAGGGTTCAAGTCCTTGGTCAGGTAAAGGGAACAGTTCCCCACAAAAGGAAAGAAGGCATCTCTCCAAGATGTTATTTGACCTTTTTCCCCAGGACTTGTTCTTTCCTAGGAAGGGCCATGTACTGCCTGGGACTGAAGGGGCAACTTCCTCACATGACCACTGGCCTCTCAGGCTGGATTAAGAAAGGCCTCTGGGAGCTGCAGCAAACTGCTGCATGACAACTTGGTGAGCAAATGCAGAGCTGCCCGCACAGGGTCATACACACCAGAGCTCAGCAGAGGTCTGGGGGTTCCCTATTGGTCCCATGGTGTAAGGGCAGCACTCGGGACTTTGAATCCTGCAATCTGAGCTGAAGTCTCGGTAGGATCTGAGGGCAATTCCTGTGCCACAAACCCTGCTGGGTCTTCCAAGGCTCTGTCTTGCTTTCTCAAAGGCCATGAAAGCCTGTCTTTTGCCCGCTAGCTGTTGTGACTTGAGCACAAGGGGGGATGTTTGATCCAGAAGCCTGGCCATGCCTGGAGTCCTGTAGGTAGGGATGCGAGCTCCATTTCCTCTGAGTCCTGAAGCTGGGCTGCAGCCTGGCCTAGGAGGCAGCCCTATTGGTTGACCTACTGGCCCAAAGTCACTCGGGCGGCGTTGGTGTTCCCCAGGGATGCTGACGGGCCTAAGGGAGGGAGGCTCAATACTCCCCCTATCAGTCAGGGCGGAAGAGAAGGGCTGCAAGCAGGGCCGGCTTTAGGCCGATTTGCCCAATTCCCCCGAATTGGGCCCCGCGCCTGAGAGGGCCCCGCGCTGGCAGCGTCTCCCGGAAGCAGCAGCTGTTGTTGCTAGGCAACGAGAGACCCTGGCCGGCTGAGGCAGAGGCAGCCGCCTGGGTGTTGCAGGTCAGGAGGGGGGAGGGGGGGGAAGGCACATGTGCTTTGCAGCCTTCCTTCCCCTCCCCCACCCCCAGCACTGACCTGGAGGAGACGCCGAGGGAGCTTCCGGTCCGGTAGGAGACAGGAATCTCTGCCGTGCACCTCACTCACCTGAGCAGCTGCTGGGGCTTCCAGCTGTGAGTGTCTGACCCTGTGATTCCCGGGAGGATTGTAATGTTGGGCTGGTGTTGTGGTTTTCGTGGTGTTGCTGTTTGAGGGTGAGTTGGTGCCTGCCTGTGTCTGGTTCAAAACTAAAGTCGGGATCATGTAACCCAGGAAAAAAGCCCCGAGCCGGTACTTAGTGCTGTGAACTCCAGGTGAGAGAGAGAGGGAGGTTTGGAGGAGGAAACCAAATACATCAAGAGGGGAGAATGGGAAAGGTCTGCAACATGGCAGGCTGAGACTTCTCTCCCCCCCCACCCTTCCTGGCAAGAGGGGAAACTGAGGCACGACATGATCTGATTCCCCTCTCCAAATTATTTTGCAAAGAAAGAGGACGGAGGCTCCTATCCAGACCAGTTCCCTTCCCATCAACTCTGCTTTCCCTGCTGCAAGATCTCTGTAGGGGCTGAATATTTCCATTAAACTATGGCTCCTTCGTTTGCCCTACAACAATAAATTAGACCAGCTTTCAGGGGGGGGGGCTATTCCCCTCCCCCAAAGCTGTGGGGATATTAAGGTTTTTTTGAGGGGGGGCATGATAATATTCCAGATCAATCAAATGCCCAGCTCAGCTTTCTAGCCATCCAGCAGCTAGGGCAGGGAAGGAAGGTGCTCTTGGTGCAGAGTGGTTGCAAAACAGGGGTGAATTTAGCGGAGGGGGGTCCGGTTGAAATCCCGCCTCATGCAGCCATACAGAATCGCTGGCAGTGCTGGGAGAGGCCAGGAGTGGAAACAGGTGGCCTGGGGGTGGGGGGACATTTGCCCTCAGTCCTGGGCTCTGGGATGGACTAGGCTGGGTGGTGGGTTCAGTCTAGTCTTCCAGCCTGTTGCTCTCACTGAGGTTTGTGGTTTTCATCTGGCTCCACCGAAAAGAGCAAACAAGCCCAGTAGAAAAGCGGGGTGAGAGAGGCGGGAAAGGGTGTGTAATGGGTTAAAGTGACCCATCAACGAAAGAGTAAAACCAGAGTTTGACTGGGTTTCCCCCCAGCCACCACTCCTGCAAACACTGGGCAAGGGGCAGCTCCATCCCCCGCTGAGGCTATGGTGAGGGGCAGCAGAGGAGGAAGGAAGCCACATGTGATGGCAGTCCCCTCCCCTCCCCTCCCCCCCAAGCACCCAGCACCCCCTCTCCGGCCCCCAAACTCTGTCCCAGAGCCTGCACCCAGCCCTCCACACTCCCTCCCACCCCACCCCGTGCCCCAGCCCACAGCCTGCACCCAGCCCTCTGCACTCCCTCCCAGAGCCTGCACCCCTCCACCCTTCCTGCACCCCACCCCGTGCCCCAGCCCAGAGCCTGCACCCAGCACCCAAACTCCGTCCCACTCAGGCTGGGCAAGCTCCTTGGTCTGGCTCCCAGCCCCTCTCCAAGGGTTGCAGGTGTCTGGAGGTGCTGCCTTCCACACCTTCCTCAGTCCCACCTCATCCATTCAACAGGGCAATTGATTACAAAGTGGTGGGAAGATCTTATTCTACTCCAAGCAAAAAGACATTTTTCTTTTACCTTAATTACACTACCTTTAGGGCCTGCTATAACATATTACCAAGGTTCAATACAAAGTGATATACAAGTTATACAAAAATGCACAATGCAGAGATTTATCTACAACTGCATTGATTGACTTCTGTGTGCAGTGATATAGTGACCCTGGGGCTTTGAATGAGGCTTTATACTGGGGGGGACGGGGAGGGTGAGAGGGTAAGTGGCGGGTGGGCAAAGAGGCGAGCACTGAGCCAGCAGGGGCTCTAGGGGCGGGCATGGGGGTTTCTGGCAGGGGAGGGAGAAGGTGAAAGGAGGCGAGTGGTGGATGGGAACTGACTAGGAGGGATGCAGCAAGCCAGCGGGGGGCTAGGGGGTGAAGAGGGGTGTGATTGTGGGACTGAGCAGGGAGGGGACAGGTCCTATTTTACTGCTGTGATCTGGTCACCCCATGTGTGCCGTTTCTTCCTCCCTCCGCCCCTGAACCTTGTTTCAATGGGGCGGAGCTGGGGAAGGAGGGTTTGTTTCCACGGGGCCGGGCGGCGCTGGGGGGGGAAGGATGGGGGCAATTTTATATTAATAAGGAAATATTTTATAAATTGTAATAAAATAAACAGTGAAGAACATCAGTTGTACAACTATCAAAACAAATTATTTTCCTAACATGAAAGTGCAAATCAGCTAATTAATATATGATGCAATGTATGTAATAGATAATTTTGTTATTATTTATATAGTCATGGAAAGTAAATAATACATGGAAGAAATGAAAGGGTTTTTTTTAAGGGTTTTTTTGTTTTAGTCGTCCCTGCCGGGGCCCCATCGAAACTGTTCGAATTGGGCCCCGCACTTCCTGAAGCCGGCCCTGACAATGAGGCTAATCATCTAGTGGAACAAGCTCTGTAAGGGACGTGGTTAATTCCCCATCACTGCCCTGTGTAAATGAAGACCGCAGCTCTTGCTGCAAGATACCTGGTGTGTGGGTGTCCCTGTTCCCCCTTCAGAACCTCTGGTACATGGTGCTTCCCTCCTCCCAGTTCAAGATCCCCATCGTGTGGGTGCTCCCATCCAGGATCTCGGGTGGGTGTCTCTGTCCCCCACCCCATGAACTAGCTCCAGTGTGTGGTTTCCCCTGCCTGCCCCCAGCCAGGATCTGTGGGTGTCTCTGTTCCCCTTTTCAAGATCCGTGTTGCAGGTGGGCGTCCCTCCCCCCCAGTCAGAATCCCCAGCGTGTGGGTGCTCCCATGCCCCCCCTCCAGGCTCTGCGGGCGGTGTCTGTATAAAAAGAGACCGTGTCTCACCCAGGCTACACTGCAGGGGCCATTCACAGGTGCGATCCCACTATTGATCAGCATGGGAGTTTTTACCTGCTCCATTTCCGACCTGGGCCGGTTCACCCCTCCTGAGGCAACCTGGGGACCCCAAGCTTCCCCGGGAATCACCATATTGATGCCGAGCTTAGTGCGGACACCTGATCGGCACAGCCCCCTGCAGTCCAGAACTCCTGAGCTCAAGCGATCCACCAGCCTCAGCCTCCCCAGGCGCTGGGATCACAGGCATCAGCCATGGGGCCCGGCTTATTTTACAGCCTGGCAGCTGGAGCTTTAAACTCTGCTTGTGAGCTCTGTGCCTTGGCCAGACGGGGACAGCCTGGAACTTGGAAATGCTCCTGCTTCCCCAGCCCCCATCTCATGTCGAGCTGCAGGCGCCGCTGTCCTGCCAGGTAAGATCCCGGATGTTTTGGTGCCCCCCATCCCCTGCCCAGGTGTCCGGGTACCTCTGCCCCCCAGACAGAATCCTGGGTGTGTGGGTGTCCGTCCCTCTGCAGAGGATCCCGGAGTGTGGATGCCCTTGTCCCCCTCTACAAGATCCTGGGAGTGTGGGTGCCACTCTCCCCCCCAGCAGATCTCTGGTGGGTGCATCCCCAGGGTCTGAGTGCTCCCATCCCCCGATACAGGCTGTGGGGGGGGGGGTATAACTGGCTCTCCCTGTCCTGCCCAGGCGGTGCTACAGCAGCTGTTCACAGGGGCAGCAACCCCACTGTCACCCTGCAGCTTTACCCTGCTCCAGGGGTGACCTGCTTCACCCTCCTTTGGGAGCCTGGGACCCCGAACTTCCCAGAATCACCTGATTGATGCCGAGCTTAGCACAGACACCGGCTCAGCCTGGCAGGGAGCTGCCCTGAACCCTGACAATCAGCTTCCCTCCGCCTCCTGCTGCACAGCGAGGATCCCACGCGAGAGGCTTCGTGCCCAGTTTGTTCAGGAGCGTCCCAGGCTCCAGCTGTAAACTCTGCTGGTCAGTTCTAAGCTTTGGCCACATGGGGGCGGCACTAATGGTCCCATCAAAACGCTGTTTGCGTTTGACCCTTCGGATCGCAGATTCTAACCCGCGGGCAGATCTCTGAGTGCAGCCAAATCCCTCCCCAAACTGAACATTGAAGCAGCAGCTCCCGTTGGAAAGATCAGGATTTTTGCCTTTAAAAACAAGGAAAATGTCTACAGCGAGAGACTGAAGAAGCTCAATTGATTTCACTGATTGGAGGTTAAGAAGCGATTTAATCACTGGTTTAAATACTTTATGTGATTTAAAGGGTTCTTTAATTCACCAGACAAAGATTGAACAAGGCCCCATTGGTTTGCAGTCGATGTCAGAAAATCCCAACTGGAAATGACCGTTTTTTAACCGTGAGGCTAATTATCTACTGGAACAAGCTCCGCAAGGGAGGTGGTAAATTCCCCATCACTTGCAGTTTGTAAATCAAGACCGCAGCTCTTGCTGCAAGACACCTGGTGTGTGGGTGTCCCTGTTCCGCGTTTCGGGATCCCTGGTACATGGTGCCTCCCTCCCACCAGTTCAGGATCCCCACAATGGGAGCTCCCATCCCCCCATACAGTCTCTGCGGGGGTAGGGGGTGTATAAAAAGAGACCGTGTCTCACTGTCTTTCCCAGGCTACGCTGCAGGGGCTATTCACAGGCGCGACCCCACTACTGATCAGCAGGGGAGTTTTGACCTGCTCCGTTTCCAACCTGGGCTGGTTCACCCCTCCTTAGACAACCTGGGGACCCCAAGCTTCCCATGGATCACCATATTGATGTCAAACTTACTGTGGAAACCCGATCGGCACAGCCCCCTGACCAGGCCAGAGAGAGCAGCAGGTTTCCCCTATTGTTTCCCGCTCTTGTTTTCTTGACTACTTTCTCCTCTGCACCAACTTGCTCTTCTGCTTTGTGTGCCTGGCTAGCTCAGTTGGCAGAGCATCAGACTTTTAATCTGAGGGTCTAGGGTTCAAATCCCGAGTCAGGTGATAAACTACTCGCCAAGATCTTACACTGTCTTGCTGGAGTCCTCTTTGATGTTACTTTTTCTCTGTAGGATTTTCCCTTTCCTCAGAAGGGTCTTTTTGTGTTGGGTTTGAAGGGGCAACTTCCTGACAGCCCCTCTGTCCTTGCAGCCTGGAGGAATAAAGGCCTCTGGGCATAGAGCATGTTCCTTCCCTGCACACACACACACACACACACACACACAGAATATCCCTAAGGAATTAGAATCACCTGCTGCCTTCCCCTGTCCTGCTGGATCCCCAAATGAAGATGCTCTTCAGCCTAAACCCAGGTCCCCTCTTTTCCCAGTGCCCCTCAGACCCAACCCACAGCCCCTCCTGTGCTCACTGCTCCTCACTCCCAACCAGAGCCTGCTCCTCTTCACACTTCTCCTCTGTCCCAACCCACAGCCCCCTCCTATTCCCAGTGCCCCTCAATCCCAACCCACGGCTCCCTCCTTCCCTCCAGCAGCAGGTGCTTCAGACCCCTCAGGAAGATTTTCTTGCAAGGTTTCGTGTATGAGTCTGCATGTGGATTTTACAGTATGTTGGAAATAGGTTGGGTTGCTTGCCGAAATGATCACTTGTGGCTGGTGTTGGATTCCCAGTCTCCATGTTACAGGGGCAGGAGAAATAAAGGGTTGTTATCCTTGTTGTGTGAATCAAGGGCAGCACAACTGTGCTTGGCAGACCCTGATTGAGGGACTCACCCTCAATTCAATAGCACTTGCTAGGCAGGGGACATGGGTTCCAAAGCTAAGTGGGCTGGGGTCTGGGTCCCAACACTAAAATGTCGGTGTTAGACCAACGTTAGGACAGGGTGGCTGTGGAGAGATGAGTGAGTCCCTAGACACCATAGTGAGTACGGGGCCTTCTTATTTTCCCCCTTTTCCACCCAGGATGGCAGGTGAACTCTACAGAGGCACCTCTGGGCTTGCACTGACTAAGGACAACAGCTGTGAGTGGGGTGCAGACAGGGGATGGCTCATGTTAAAGGACTTTTGGTTGCTGGACTTACAAATCGTAGGGAGAAGGACATTGCCCAGCTTATTTGGGGGGTGGGTCTTTCCCTCGTGGTTTATGTTTATGTGTTGGGGCTGCTGACATGACTTCTGCTAACCCTGGGCTTACATTGCAGTGTAGACATATCCTGAGAGGGCATCTATACTGTGACAAAATCCCGCTGGCCTGGATGGTCTGATTTGGGCTCCTGGGGCTCAGGTTGTGGAGCTAAAAACTACAGCGTAGACATCTGGGCTCAGACTGGAGCCCAGGCTCGGAGACCCTCACCCCTCGTGGGGTCTCGGAGGCTGGGCTCAAGCCCAAGTGTCTATGCTGTAATTTTATAACCCTGCAGCAAAAGCCTCTCAAGCCTGAATCAACTGACCCAGGGTTTGAGAATAGTGACTTCAGTGTGTTAATGGCAGTGTAGACATAATGCTAGGCTATGTCCACACTGCAATGAAACACCCACGGCTGTCCCGTGCCAGTGCAGGCTCCCAGGCTAGGGCCGTGGGGTGGTAAATTTGCAGCATAGACATCTCGGCTCAGGCTCAATACCGGGCTCTGGGAGCCCTCAAGGTTGGGAGGGAGTTTAGCAAGCAAACAAGGTAGAACAGCAGTGGGGTATTACCCTGGACTCAATGGCATTTCTCCCTTGGTCTGTCTGCTTTGGGGCAGGGACAATAACACGTCCTGCTGCTTTCGTTATTTCAAAGGGCAGTTTAGGATTTTCATTCTCACACACGGTGCACAAAGCAGGACTCAACCCTCGGTGTAAACTAAACAAGCTGCCCACAGGTTCTGGCAGCCACAATGAGCCATTCAGCATGAGAGCCCAGACCTGCCCCTGTCCCAGAGGGAGCAGGATCATCTGTGACAGGCTGGAACACTGACCTATCAGCTCTTAACTCCCAAACTTTCAGTAAGTCTGTTATCAGTGCCTGTGAGTATAATTTAAACAACTATACTGGGCTGGACCAAAGAGCACTGTGTTTTGCCCTCCTGCAGTAGCCAATACCAGGTTGCCCAGGAGTTAGTCAACAAGGCACCACTGGGAATTGAACCCAGGATCTCCTGTTTACAAGACAGGTGCTTTAGCCAGCTAAGCCATGGTGCCTGCCTGTGAAAGCAACACAGCGTCTGCCCACACCTGACTCCCTGCCATCCCCACTGGGGCCTGAAAAGCTTTGCTTGTGTTTGGATTCTGCAAAGCAGAGGAGCAGGTGAGGTTTTCCTTGCAAGCTGTGTGTGTGTTTGTGTGTGTGAATCTTTGGCCAGGTCTGCACTACAAGGTTACTTCAGCATCATTATATTGCTCAGATGTGTGAAAAACACACAATGCTACCTCGGTCAGCAGTTTTTGGCTGGTGCACACACTGCAATACCACGTCTGGTGACAAAATTGCCCTGTTTTGGTGACAAAATAAAACCACCTCGATGAGAGGCCTAGTGCTTTTTGCAGCAAACTTAAAGTGACAAATTGTCAGTGTAAATGCTGCTGGTCATTATATCACCATAACTGGCCTCCACCAGTATCCCACCACATCTGCCGTGAACTCGCCTGCCCTGCATTCTTGCTACAGAGGCTGGGCCCCTCCCCTTTCATAGCTCCAGAAAGTTCTGACAGCTGAGCCACTATCTATACCGGGATTAGCTTGATAGAACTGCATTGCCAGCCTAAGTCATGTAATTACACCAACCTAACTTTATAGTGTAGACCTGTCCAAAGATTCACACACACACCTTGGGAGCAAAACTTCATCTGCTCCTCTGCTTTATAGAATACAAACACGAACAACACTTGTCAGGGCCCAGTGGGGATTGGCAGAGAGTCAGGTGTGGGCCATCTTTATCCCAGGAGAGATAGACTCTAAGGGTACGTGTCCATTGCAATGTAAGCCCAGGTGTGGCACGCTGTGCTCAAAGCAGCACCTGGAAGCCCCATATTCACCACTCTCATATAATGATGACATGGTTTGTACAAAGTCTGCCTGGTGAGGTGTTATTTCAAAAGTCTTGATCTGTTGAACATTAATATCGTGTTGGATTGTGTGTGTAGCATTGGTTGGGAAGTTATGAAGTTTGGTCTGTGTGTGTTACTGAGATATGTTATGAGGTTGGGAAATGCCCCACACCAGCCTTTCAGATATGACAATGGAGGCACCAGACTCGCTGCTGGCCCACTGAAGATATCCACACTCCCAAGGACTAGCCCAGGAACCGTTTACAATGCAGACTTCTCCGAGATAGCACAGCGACAATGGACACTGCTTGACTCACATGGTAGCAAAGGAGCTTCCTAGCAAGTTAGAAGAAACTATGAAAGAGGGGAAGAGACATCATGACTTGGCCTCTCTCCCCCACAACTCAGCAGCTGGAAACACACCTGGAGGACAAAGACTGAACTGAACTGATTCAGAAATCAGAAGAGAATAATAACAATAATACTTTCAAACCAAAGTCCCCAACCAGACTAGTATTGGTTTTTCAGCAGAAAATTTTCAGTTTGGGGAATTTTGTTTTCTCAGTCAGACCTTGCCAAGGGAAGCAGGGAGAAAACGCTTGAGTTGCCTCCTTCAGAACAGCTTGGCCTGGACACTAGCTCTGGTTCACTGCTCTGGCCTTGCATGGGTTGAGGGTATTTTAATAATTTGGGCAGGTCCCAGGGTGTTTGGGGGAGATGATGAGGATGTTCCCTTTGGAGAAAAAAACTAAGAAATACAGCACTAGAGAATTTTTTTTTAAAGAAATCTGGGATTTAGACATTTTATTTAAAGCAAGGGAGTTCTGAGTTTCTGTTTGCAAGAAGCAACATTGTTTGATCTGTCACTGTACCAAAAGGGGACATGGTTGTCTACAAAGGAGGGATGATGACTAAACGCATCGGATGAGAATGGGATTTGAACCCATGTGTGCAGAGCACAATGGATTAGCAGTCCATCACCTTAACCACTCGGCCACCTCATCTGAGCTGTCAAGTAACAGACAGGAGGAGAAATCTAAGGCCAGCAGAGCTAGGGACACTAAGGAGTTTTTAAATACTAAGCGGAAGCAGGGGCTGAATGAGCTCCCCCTTCACATCTAGTGAGGAGCTGGGGGAAAGACTTCAGGAACAGACCATGTTTGCACAGACACACCTACTCTGCCTAGCTATGCAGCATGATGGGGCCACTTCTCCAAAATGACCAGTTTTGGCTGGTGGTGGGTTACAAATCACTTTAGGATTGAGTGGAATGAAATGTTATTATCCTTCCTGCGTGAGTGAAGGGCAGCAGAACATACCTAGTCCATCCTGATGGAGGGGTAGGTGGGTGAGGAATAGCTTTTATTGGACTGCATAGAAATGATTGAGAACATCACCCTAAACCAGTGATTCCCCAAACATTTCACACTGTGCCCTCATATCCATGGCTGTGGCCCCTCGGAAGCCACAGTCAAGAACCGAGGCTGGGAGTGGGGCTGTTGCTTGCTGGGGAGAGGGGTGCAGACAGGGGTAAGGGGGTCGAGGCTGAGCTGGGAGCCAGAGGCCCAGGCTGAGGGTGGGGTTGGGGAAGAGCTGGGGCAGAGTGGGGCTGAGTGCTGCTCCCTCCATGGGGGCTGGCTCAGGCCCTGAGGTGCCCCCATGAATGTTCCTCTGTGTCCCCCTAGGAGTCATGCCCCACTTTTTGGGGACCACTGAACCCTACTCACTAATCAGCAGCTAGTGATGCCAAAGCCCAGGGAAAAGGAGAACAAGTGCGGGGCCCCCAGCACTGGAGCCATGTGAAGGGGCTGCAGGAGAGGGGCAATGGCTGGTGGCCCAGGGAGTTAAGGGCAAAGGGGGCACAGGAGGGGCAGGAGTTAGGGGTGAAGGAGGTGCAAGGGCTGGGAGTGCAGGAGCTAGCGGTAAAGGGGGAGTGGGGATCGTCCAGGGGCAATGGGGAAGTGCCAAAGTACAAGTTGCCAAGGGCACCATTTTCCCTAATGCTGGTCTGAGCAAACAATTGGAAATGACCCTTCAGTTAGAACAGAACCATAGTGTAGAAAAGCCTTTTGGTTAAGTGGTGGTGGCTGAGTGCTTAGGAAAAGCAACTGGGTGTCTTTCTGTGGAGGTTTGATTCTTGCCTGCTAGGCAAGGCTGGTGTGTGGTGTCTCCACGGCTGTATTTTCAGTGTCTGATCACCCACAGTGCCACAGGGACCCAAGTCTAGACATATTCAGAGGCTCTATGCCAGGGTTTCTCAAACTTCCTTTCACCGCAAACCCCTTCTGCCAAAAAAATACTTACTACATGGCCCTGGAAAGAGGGACCAAGCCCCTCCACACTGGGCAGAGGCAGGGGAGACAAAGCCTGAGCCCTGCCCCAGTTAGGGGAGGACAAAACCAGAGCTTGAAGGATTCAGCTCTGGCTGGTGGGGCTCAGACTTTTGGCTTCAGCCCCAGGCACCAACAAGTCTAATGCCAGCCCTGGTGACCCCATTAAAACAGGGTTATGACCCACTTTGGGGTCCTGACTTAGAGCTTGAGAACCACTGCTCTATGCTGATGGGAGAGAGTTTTCCTGTGGGTGCAGTTAATCCACTTCCCCAAGAGGTGGCAGCTATGTCAGTGGGAGAAGCTGTATCGGTGGGTGTGCAAGCTGTGGTGTTTACCACATTTAAGAAGTTTAATCAAACCCCATTTTTAAAACCACCTGTGTTCTGGGAATGGCAAAGGTGCTCGATGAAGCAGGGTCTGTCCTTCAAATTCCTGGAGATCACAATTCCACTTTACTGATGTGATGGGGGTATAGCTCAGTGGTAGAGTACTTTACTATTGATCAAGTGGTACTTGGTTCAAACCACAGTACTTTTGTTTAAAAAAAGGAAAACATTTTCATTTCCATTCTCCATTATGTTCAGGAGCTCCACTATATGTGGATGCTTAATATGAATTTAAACACTCAACATTTTGCTGTCCAAATGCATAAAACCCTAGCAAAGTTGTCCATCAGCTGAAATCAGTCCAATCCTCTAAGTGTCTAGTGTATGTTTTCACTAATTAAACAAAGGGATCATATGAATGTACATTTGCAGATCCCTCTTCTCCAGGGGCTGTGCTGTGCAGAAGAACAAGAACCACATCCAGCTGCAGTTCAGGAGTCTGATGACCAAAGAACCAACAAATGTTCTGAGGGCTGGAGAAAAATGCCTTCTCGTGAGCTATTGAACGAGCTCAACCTGTTTCGCTTATCAAAAGAAGATTGAAAGGTGACTTCATTGAAGTGTTGAAGGGCCTTAATGGAGAGAAAATATTGGATATGAAAGGGCTCTTTAATCTAGCAGAGAAAGGCATAACAAGACCCAATGGCTGGAAGGTGAAAAAAGACAAATTCATATTACAACTAAGGCACAAATATTCAACAGCAAGGATGATTCACCACAGGAACAAGCTACCAAGGAAAGTGATGGATTTGCCATCTCCTGATGTCATTTAATGAAGACTAGATGCCTTTCTGGAATGTATTTGCCCCAAAAGTAGCTATTGTGTCATACAGGAGGCCTGTGATATGCAGGGGGTCAGATTAGATGCTCTAATGGTCTCTTCTGGCCATAAAGTTGACTAATTTCTGAAAAACTGAGTGTAGCATTGGGAGCAGTGTCTGATGTTTTCCTGTCTAGCCGGCTCGCTTCCTAGAACGAATGCTCCTTGAGTGGGGTGATCCACAGGGAGTAGCTCAAACCTCCAAAGTTCCTGGCCAGGGGCAGGACATTAGCACAGCAAGGGAGGGGTGCGGCAGTGACATCACAAAGACTTTTTGCAGGACCTCAGACTATTGGTCAAAGGTGGTGGGGAGGTGGGGACCTCACAGAGACATGGTGACATCAGCCAGGCAGTACAGGGGCGAGGGGCCAGGGAAACCTCAGAGACCCCTGTGGCTTTGCTTCAGCAAGTCTTCTTCTCCAGGTCTCTCTTTGAGGACTGAGAGAGTATTTGGGTTCAGGTACGTGAGTGCCAGGAGGAAACTTTTTCGAGTTTTCCCCTTCCCTTTTCCTGATTTTACTAGAAAAGAACTGTCCCTGTTTAGAAGGTAAGAGCCTCCTTGAGGTTTGAAACCTGTTCAGTGTGATCCATCTGGTGACAGTTGAATGCTACGCATGGAAAACACGAGTTTAAGGGGGTCAAATTTTATTCTACACCTGGGATTTTGTCCCTTAGAATCACTGGGGATATTAGGGTTTGTCCTTTTTGTTTCATCTTTTCCTTCATCCGTCCCTCCCTCCTTTCTCTTTGTCTCTTGCTTCTTTTGTCCTTTCTCCTGTTCCGCTCCCAACAGCAGGAGCGGTGTGTGTGTGTTTTGCGGGGGAGTGCTCGGCAGTGTTGAGATGAGTTCCTGTCTGCATCCTGTAAAACTTGCCCATACCGGTATTGCCCTGGCCTCTTCTTTTGTCATTCAGTGTTTAACGCATTCTAAGACAATATGCATTTCCTCACCTTTTGGGGGCGAAGCCAGACTTTAAGGCACCTGCTCCCCTACTTGGTGTAAACTTTGCTTGTGCCAATCAGAAACGGACACAAACAGGTTTTGGGCACCGTCCCCTATGACACTTCTATGCAGGGCCGGCTCCAGAGCCCAGCGCGCCAAGCAGGCGCGTGGGGCAGCGTTGTCGGGGCAGGGCGGCATTTGACTCCGGCGGACCTTCCGCAGTCATGCCTGTGGGAGGTCCACCGGAGCCCGGGACGAGCGGACCTGCCGCAGGCATGACTGCGGTGGGTCCCCTCTTCCTGCGGCTCCGCTTGAGCTCCCGCAGGCATGACTGCGGCGGGTGCGCTGGTCCCGCGGCTCAGAGGGAGATCCCGCAGGCATGCCTGCGGATGCTCCACCGGAGCCGCGGGACCACCACACCCGCCGCAGACACTTCTGCCCCGGCCGCGGGACCAGGGAAGGGCGGCGCAGCACGGCGCCCTGCTTGGGGCGCTGTATTTTCTAGAGCCGCCCCTGCTTCTATGATGTCATAGTTAGTACTTTAGGCCTGCCTGCCATGTGCAGGCAGGGAGAGGAGAAAGAAAAACGAATCCTGTGTACACCCGTAACCGAGCCTGGTCACCTCGACGCCTCTCTCTCAGCTCACGTGTTTCAAACAGAACTTCTACGTTTGCCAGTCGTTATGTGTTGGTTTGTATTTGTAAGTATCAGTTATTATTAAATGCTGCACCTTTGTTTATAAATATTGTTAGTGGATATTTTAGTCATTGTGTGTTTTAAGTTTCATTAACTCTATTAGCTAATCATACGCTCCTCCCTTACCCCTTGTAATTATCCCCAATAAAACTTTAAATTGATTAATTTTAGTGTGTGTGTGTGTCTGCAGTTTGCATCGTGACCCATACTCTCCTTGCATCCCTTACCAATATAGTCTGTTGCCACGTACAGCCTGGTAAATAACAGGCCTGCATTTTCTTTCGCCCCTGCGAGTCCGTGGCAATCTACAGGCAGCTCCCACTGTGGGTGGTCCACCCAAAAATGTGGGGCTGAAATAGTGCTGGGGCAGTGATCCCCACCGGTGACCTGGGCCATCCTTTGGGCTCTCTGGTGAGAACCCTCAGCCTCCCGTCCTCAGTCTCTACCCTGATTGGCTGAGCAGGGGGTTATTGACAGGGAGGAGACTCAGGTCCTTGTTCTTCTCTTTTCAGACCAAGGAAATAAGTCATAACCTGTCATATGTTTGACAAATTTTGCTGCTTTCTGCATTAATGGTCTCTGAGCAGTTCATGATTCTCTCTAAAATTGTAGTTCTCAAATACTTGCTGAATAATTACTGTGCACTGTTGTTGGTCTGGAGCTCATCTGAGAGCACTTTATTCAGTTCCTTCAGTGTCTGAAATTCAAGATCTGATGGTTACTTTGAAAATCAGGGCTCTTGGGTCCTATTCCCAACTCTGCCACTGACTGGCTGTGTGACCTAAGACAAGTCAATTCTCCTTTCTCAGCCTTAGCTTCTCCCTCTTTCAAGTAAGGATAATAATGATCTGCTCCTACCTACCTCACGGTGGGTGGAGGATGCAGATCCATTGGAGAGCGTCACTAGGAGTAGTGCATAATATGAGGTGTCCTATCACATTTACTCAGAGCAGATTAACACATAATAGAATAGCTGAAATAGTCTATTTCATTTGTATTCTTTTATTTTGAAATTGTGAAGAGCAGCAACTACTTAGCTCAGACTGAAGCATATTATCTAATGTTTGAGATCTAGGTGTCTCTTTGTGTGTGAGGAGACAATTTAACACACTGTGACAAACAGGAGATGCTTTTGTTTTGCAACAACATATTTTTGCAAAGAACTTTCATCCCACTTGTTATGATTTTGAGAAACAAACTGGTTTAGTCTGAATAGGCTTTTCTGACAGAAACGGTTTCAATGAAATTTCCCCACCATCTCTATTCCTGGGCTCTATCCCTGCCTCGGGGTGGTGGTGGGGTGTTTGTCTGTTAGAACAGGAGTCAGGACCGGTGGCTTCTCTTTCTGGCTCTGTCACCACCTTGCTGGGTAGGTCACTTCCCTTCTCTGTACCTCAGGCTCCTCCTCGTCTGCCCAATGGGAACAGGGACAATTCTCGAACTCTGGGCAGTTTTGAGCCTGAGTGAGATAAGGGGCATTAAAGCCCTTTGTGAAGGAGAAAGGGGAGTTTCACAGAGTTTAGCACCAAGGAATTCTAAAGTTTGCTAAAATGTCTAGTCTGCAGAAACAAGAAATGGTCGGGGCCAAACCTTTTAACCACTGCCTTTTTAAAAGCCCCTTCAGGGATGTGAGTCCCTGTCTTTTAGGTAGCTGGGGTTCTTTGCCAGCAGGAGAGAAGAGGTTCCTGCCTCTGTTTTTGTGGCCTTAACAAACCAGGTGTTGTGCCCGAGTTCTCGTCTGAGATCCCTGGTAAAAAAACATCCTCCCATCCATGAACAAGACAGGACCTATCTTTAAAAGGGGAACAAAGAGACCCCTGGGACTTACAGACTAGCTAGCCTCACTTCCACAGCTGGGGAGATACTGGAATACATTCTTAAACACTCAGTTTGTCAGGAGCACCTCAGAATACTTTGGTTCTTAGGACTATTGAGCATGGATTTGTCAAGAACAAATCATTCCAAACCAATCCTCTTGCCTTCTTTGGCAGGGTTCCGGGCCTAGTGGAGGTGGGTAAACAGTAGATGGGATCTATCTCAGTGTTACTAAGGCTTTTGACACAGTCCCGTAAGACATTCTCACAAGCAAAGGAGGGAAATGCAGTCTAGATGCAATCAGTGTCATGTGGACGCAGAGCTGGTTGAAAGCCCAGACTCCAAGAGCCCTTCTCCATGTCTGGCTGTCCAACGGAGAGGGTGCACCTAGTGGGTCCGGCAGGGATCAGTCCGGGGTCCGGTACTATTCAATATTTTCATGAATGATTTGGAAAATGGAGTGGAGAGCATACTTCTAAAATTGGCAACTGACACCAAGCACTTTGTTGCACAGGATTGGAATTCAAAACGCCCTTAACAAACTGGAGACTTGGTCTTCTTGAGCCAAACTCCATGGCTGGGCTCCTCTCTCTAGACTGGTCTGAAGTGAAACCCCAGAGCCAAACCCTCCCCCTCCTGGGCAGTGCGCTCCACCCTTGAATGGTCAGATGCTGCTTAGCACTGTCAGAGCAGCTTTGGCTGGGGGATTCTCCCAGCACTTTCCACTAGCAGGAAAGTATGAAATCCCCATTTGACTGCTGGGGACAGAGCCCTAGAGGGGGGAGCAACGTGCCCAAAGTCCCACAGGAAAAGGAAAACAACCAGCAGTGGAACCAATAGGAGACCCAGCAATGGAACTCAGGAGTCCTGACTCCCAATCCCCTGGCCCAGTCACTCCAGCGGAGCACACTCCCTCTCAAAGGCGGGGGGGGAGCGGACATGAGGGCCTGGCTTGTAATTGCCAGCTGTGGGAGGGAGTGTGCAGCAGGGGTTAGTGAAGGGGCCTAGAAAGAAGGACTGCTGGGTCCCATCCATCCTTCTGACACTTGGTGTGACCCTGAGCCAGTCGCTTCCCCTCCCCAGGCCTGTTTCTCATCAGCGGGATTGGGGTCGCAGTCCCGACAGCCCAGGGGGGTTGGGAGGCTCTAGGAAGGTGTGTAAAGTGCTGGGATGTCAGGATCCTGGAGGCCCCTAGCGGGATGTAAAGCCTGGCAGCACCAGATGATGTAGTAGGCGATAGCTAACCCAGGTGGGGCACATGACCCCACACGCCCTCTGCAAGTGTTGCCTCTGAAATTAGGAAAACTGCTGAGTTGAAGGCACAGCTGCACACCCAGAAGAAAGCCCAGCACGACACGCCCAGGGTGAAGGGGGTGCTTAAGCCTGGCATCAAACCAGAAACCTTCATATCTTCACTCTAATGCACTCCCAGCTGAGCTACTTTGGAAATGACCGGGCCAACCAGGAAGGCTTAATACACGAGCCGCAGCACATGCTGGGAAGATTTAAATCTGGATGTCACAACGCAGGAGACAAGCAGTGGACTTGGCCCCGAGGGGCAGGCTGGGGTTTCCTATATCCCAGTCACTCAAGCCAGCACCTGCCCCCTCAAGCTGTCACTGGTGCCCCCAGGTCTGGGAGACAAGAGCAGCGGTTCTCACTGGAACAACTCCACCCACAGCTCGCAGGCACCTCCCAAGCCTAAACCGGAAAACCATCTTGCCAGAAAGCCGCCCACGAGGACTCACCATTGCTTCTTTTCCTTCCACCCAGAACCCCACTTCTTCTCCTGGGCTGCAAGTAGCCACCCCTGGGATGCCAAGAGGCAGGCACAGGATTCTACCTCCCAGCACCAACCGCATCTCCCCAGGCTTTGCAGAACAAATGGTGGCTACTACTAACCCCACTTAGCCACACGTAGGCCAACCTCCCAGGGCAGAGGAGGCCAAGCCACAAGCATTCAAAAGGCGACTGGCCTAATTCCTCGAGTTTCCCCAGGCTGACGCCAAGGTACTTTGTCCACTGATGTCACCACCCTCCATCGTGCGGGGGTTGGGGTTATCCCAGGGACAGGCCAGTGGCAGAAGGAGGAGCACCTTGCTGGACAGCATGGGGAGCTGGGAAAAGGAAGCCAGCATGTTGCTGCCTGGTTTTGGGCTGAGGCCCTTCTGCATGTCAGGTTACCGTGAGAACCACTACACTACAGAAACTCCATCACCGTGCGCTGCCCTGCCCCGCCCCTCAAATTCCATGCACTTTGGTGGTGCTCACCCTGGCACATACCGAGGGGCGAACCCGGAGAACATGGCCGCAGCTCTTCAATGGGTCAGCTGGAAGAGCAGAGGACTGGAGCCGGGACTCAGGAAGTCGTCCTTACATCACCCTTGTGACTCCAGCTTGAAGGGAGAGCTTCTTTTCCTTCCCCTTGCTGAGAAAGAGCAAGAGAAGAAAGAACGGTCAGGTGGGCCAACTGGGTGCAGAAGCCAATACTGCCTTTTCCTGCAGCTAAGCCTGAAATGAGGGACTTGCATTCGGTAAAGGAACTGCTGTGTTTCCAGGAAACAGCCCACTGCTGCAGAAAGAGGGATGAAAGAGTCTGCTAAAGCCTGGGATTGAACCAGGGACCTTTAGATCTTCAGTCTAACGCTCTCCCAACTGAGCTACTTCAGCACCTGCAGGGGGCCTTTTTGGGCTGCTGCTTCTCACCTTGAAGCTTATTCTCAATAAACCATCACTCCAGTCAATAATGGCCAATGCAAGACGGACATCACTTGCTATTTTAGCACTTGGAAATGTCATTAACTAGTCTTTGGATCTCCCGAATGCTGTGCTTCAGTTCATGGGGGAAAGGTGAGAGAAGCGACCTTTGAACAAAAGGCCTGGGGTTAACATCCTAACGCTGTCTGTCTCCGACTGTAACACTATTTAATAGCGGCCCACCCTGTGCTGGTGACAGTTCCATTGCTAGGTGTTAGCACAGTTCAGTTACTGTTAAAATTAAAAGTTTCTATATGCTTAAAGGAAATGATTTTTTATTTGCTTATATATGGCATGAATAAATACAGGTTTACACATCCTAGCATGAAAATGTATTTTATATGACAGAGAAAATCATGTATCCAAACTGTGCATCAAAATCATGCAATGAGCTACAAATGCAATAAAAAATAAGGTATTCAATGGTTTAACATATGGAGCAGGGGTGGGGGGCACCGAAGACACTTCTTGCCTGGGACGCCACTTGGTCTAGGGGAGGCCCTGTCAGGGAGAGCAGGAGTTAGTCTCACACGCCTATTTCCAGGCTGTTATCTGTGGGCACCCTGCTCTGGGGACGGGTTCGCGGCAGCCCAGACTCAGGGCTGGAACAGACCCCGGATTGAGGGGGTGGCTGCAGGGTTTGCAGCACTCTGATGTCTCAGACAATGTCAAGTATCAGAGGGGTAGCCGTGTTAGTCTGGTTCTGTAAAAGCAGCAAAGAATCCTGTGGCACCTTATAGACTAACAGACATTTTGTAGCATGAGCTTTCGTGGTTGAATACCCACTTCGGATGCAAATACCCACTTCTTCAGACAATGTGTCTCCCCAAAGCCTCAGATCTGCGTCCCCAGAAGGCTCCTGCGCTGCCTCCGCTCCTCTCACAGTCTATAGCAAGGAGCAGCAGCAAGGAGCAGGGATGAGCCATAGGGCACTAGGTGGGGGGCAGAGGCTGCAGGACTAAACCCAGCACCCAGAGCAGAGGGGGTATGAGGCTTTTTCTCTCTCCTTAGCCACGTGCTATAGCGCCAAGAGCTCTGTGAAATGCCTCCCCGCCCACAGCCTGGGGAAGGGGAAGGAGTCTCAGGTTCTAGCGTGATTTGGATGAGAATCACTGGACCCTAGAACCATTCACTGCCCTTTCCCGGAGAAACCTGTGATGCACAGAACGGGGCTGAGATAAATGCTGACAGGAGCCAGGATTTGCTCCCCTGGAATAGCAGCAGGATTGGGCAGCTGGAAATCTCACCAAAGGAGCTGAAGCCTTGATGGGTCAGACACAGATGTCCCAGGTACTGCATGGGGGGTTTAGGTTTGTTTCTGGACAAGAGCAGTGAGAGTCTTATTGTCTCAACGTTTCAGTAGAAAAATTCAGACCCAAACTGTCTGTGGCGGGGAGGTCGATAGCGGTTTCTTTGGGTTTGATTTAGTTTGTTTTCTCTTTCTCATTGTAAAAGCCCTGGATCATTTTGATGGGAACAATGTTTGCACAAGGCCAAGGAAAAATAAGAAAAGTTAAACATCTGCATTGGAGTGAGGGGGTCTCTGAGGGCCAGGGCAGGGGTGGAGATTTTCATGGGGAGGGGGTTAAGGGATGAATGAGACACTTTTGCGGGAACACAGGGGGATGTTTTGCAGTTTAATTTTTCCAAAGGGAAACCTCCCCACTCTCCCTGTGCTGCTGCCCAGCTCAGACCCCACTGACACCCCTGTGACGAAGTGGGAATTTTCAGAATGTTTTGCATATTGTGCATGCCTCAGTTTCCCCTAGTTGTTGCATGATTATCTAGATCAGAGGTCCAAAACGCAGGGTGCATCCCACCAGGTGGAATGAAGTAACACTCAGGGGAATGGACCTGGGGCCCAGGCCAGCCCCCAGAGTGTGTGGGGAGGGAGCACCATCCAGATCCACTCCTGGCTGTAGCCCCAGCTGCTGGCCCTGGCTGCTGGCCTGGCTCCCAGGGCTCCACTCCCAGCCCTACACCTGTGGCTCTGCTACCGGTCTCTGCCCCCACCCCCAGCTCTGGCCCCTGCCTCAGCCCCCTGACACCTGTCTGCGTCCCTTCCCCCACAGCTGTGGCCCCATTCCCAGGTGTGGCTCATGGGGGCACGGACAAGGGTAAGGGGGGGCCTGACCCTCAAAAAGTTTTGGGACCACTGATCTCGGTGCTGGGACAAGGGTGTTTACTCTGCGGAGACCCCCAAAGGGCAGGTGTGGCTGCTGTCCAGCTGCCTGGGCCCAGACAATGGCCACAAATTCTGTCTCCTAGCAACTGCTGGCCGGGGCGCACCTGCTGCAAGACACCAGCTGGCTGGGATGAGTTGGAGAACAAAGAACGAGGTAGAGGCCAGGTGAGCAGGTTACCGGGGAAACAGAACAAAGGACAGAAGAGGGGAAAGGGCCTGGCTGAGTTGGGCTGTTGGAAGCAAGGAGTCTGCTGGGTTGGGGACTCGACGGGAGAGCCCAGGCTCTGAGTTCGGGGTCTCCCCCAAGATGGACGTTGCTGAATCTTCCTGCTTCCTGTGCGAACACAGAACTTTCCCAGTCTGGATTCCAGACCACTAATAAACCTTCTGTTTTACAACGCTGGCTGAGAGTCACTGGTGATTGCGGAAGTTGGGGGTGCAGGACTCCTTTGCGGGGGGGGGGGTGTGAGGCTTTCCCAGGTGTCCTGCTAAGGTGACTCACTACAGGAAGCTCCTGGCATGGAACAGGGGTGCTGAAAGCTCCAAGGTCAGTCCCAGGAGGTGCTGAAGGCAAGGAGGTTTCCCGCAGTGACAGCGTCCCCTGGGCGGTGTCACACTGATGAGGGCTCTGCCTGGGTTTGGTTCAGAGCTGTTCCAGAGCACTGAGCCTGGGTCAGGCCCCAGCATGTGACCTGCAGGCTCCACTCTGGCAAAGCTCCCTGTCCCTGGGCTTTGGCACCACTAGCCCCTGCTTGGTGACTAGGGGTCAGTTTAGGGGAGTGATTCCCAAAATGTGGGGCATGCCTCCTAGGGGGGCACAGAGGAATGTTCATGGGGGCACCTCAGGGTTGAGCCAGCCCCCATGGAGGGCACGGAGGGAGCCCCACTCAGCCCCACTCTGTCCCAGCTCTTCGCCCACCCTACCCTCAGCCTGAGCCTGAGCCCCTGGCCCAGCCGCGACCCCCTTACCTGTGTCTGCACCCCTCTCCCCTGCAAGCCACAGCCCCACTCCCAGCCCTGGTTCTCGACCGCAGCTTCTGGGGGGCCTTGGCCATGGCTAAGAGGGCACAGTGTGAAAAGTTTGTGAAAAGTCGGTCCTCAATTGCTTCTATGCAGTCCAATAAAAGCTATTCGTCACCAACCCACCCCCCATCAGGACGGACTAGGTATGTTCTGCTGCCCTTCACTCATGCAGGAAGGATAATAACATTTCATTCCACTCAATCCTAAAGTGATTTGTAGCCCGCCACCAGCCAAAACTGGTCATTTTGGGAAAGTGGCCCCATCATGCTGCATAGCTAGACAGAGTAGGTGTGTCTATGCAAACACGGTCTGTTCCTGAAGTCTTTCCCCCAGCTCCTCACTAGATGTGAGGGGGGAGCTCATTCAGCCCCTGAGTCCACTTAGTGTTTCAAAACTCCTTATTGTCCCTATCTCTGCTGGCCTTAGATTTCTCCTCCTGTTCATCTTTCAGCAGTTCTGATGAGGTGGCCGAGTGGTTAAGGTGATTGACTGCTAATCCATTGTGCTCTGCATGCATGGGTTCGAATCCCATCCTCATCGGACACATTTAGTCTTCATTCCTCCTTTATAGACAGCCATCTCCCCCATTGGTACAATAACAGACCCAACAATGTTGCTTCTTGCAAACAAAAACCTTCTCAGGAACTCAGAACTCCCTTGCTTTAAATTAAATGTCTAAATCCCAGATTTCTTAAAAAAAAGAATTCTCTAGTCCTGTATTTCTTAGTTTTTATCTCAAAAGGTAACATCCTCATCATCTCCCCCAAACACCCTGGGACCTGCCGAAATAATTAAAATACCCCCATCCTGAGCAAGGCCAGAACAGTGAACCAGAGCTAGTGTCTAGGCCAAGCTGTTCTGAAGGAGGCAACTCAAACATTTTCTCCCTGCTTCCCTTGGCAAGGTCTGACTAAGAAAACAAAATTCCCCAAACTGAAAATTTTCTGCTGAAACACCAATACTAGTCTGGTTGGGGACTTTGATATGAATGTATTATTATTATTATTCTCTTCTGATTTATCTCAGTTCAGTGTTTGTCCTCCGGATGTGTTTACAGATATTGAGTTGTGGGGGAGAGAGGCCAATTCATAATGTCTCTACCCCCCTTTCATAGTGTCTTCCAACTTGCTAGGAAGCTCCTTTGCTGCGATGTGAGTCAAGCAGTGTCCATTGTCGCTGTGCTATCTCAGAGAAGTCTGCATTGTACACGGTCCTTGGGAGTGTGAATCCCTTCAATGGGCCAGCAGCAAGTCCGGCTCCTCCCTTGTCGCACCTGAAAGTCTGGTAGGGGGCATTTCCCCGCCTCATAACATATCTCAGTAACACACACCAAGCAAAACTTCATAACTTCCCAACCAATGCGAGCACACACAATCCAACACGATATTAATGTACAACAGATCAAGATTTTTGAAATGATACCTCACAAGGCAGACTTTGTACAAACCGTGTCATCATTATATGAGAGTGGTGAATATGGGGCTTCCAAGGCGCTGCTTTGAGTAGAGTGTGCCACACCTGGGCTTCCATTGCAATGGAGACATACCCTTAGAGTCCATCTCTCCTGGGATAAATATGGCAGCAAGGCTGGCCTGGGTCATCTGACTTGGGCTCATGGAGCTAAAGCTGAGGGGCTAAAAACTGTGGTGCAGATATTTGTGTTCACACTGAAGCCTGGGTGATCTCCAGGGCCTGCAGACATCAAACGATGAGGAATTCTGCACACAGAGAGGACCCTGCTAGTGGAAAATGCCTTTGGAAAAGCCCCTTCTGTCACCAGCTGTGGTCGTACAGTGCTCAGTGCTCTGTGTTGTGGCCTCAAGAGCCATGGATGCAAGTTGAGTTACGATGACCTTTTCCTTGTCTCCATGTTTCTTAGGTGCCTCCTTCCGACACTTTCAGAAAAAATGACTGGTTTCTTTTGGAAGCATCTGCACTGCAAGGCAAAGGCATCTTCTCTGCTTCCTCAAAAGATTGACCAAAAGGTGGGAAGAGCAGACACATTTGGCAAGGCACCACTGGGTGCTGCATCCCTAACCTCCACTTTACCTGGCAGGTGCCTGGCCCAGCTTAGCCACAGTGCTGCTCTCTGGGACTTTTCTCCCAGCTGCTCCATTTCTCATCACTGACAATCAAAAGGAAGGTGACATGACCTCTGTGTGTGGACATCCCCAGCAAATCACAAGGACGTGTGGCACAGGCTCTCGTGTTGCAGCAATTGCAGTCGAAGCAACCGCCATGCCAATGCCAGTCACAGCAGCCTTTTCATCAACTCCAGGCTTGTGATTTGATTCTTTCCAATGCTTCTCTCCAAAGAAGCCTTTTCCTTAGCAAGCAATTACTTGGATACCAAGGGAGGTCTCTTCTGTTTCCTAGAAAGACACAGGAAAATGTGAGCAGAGGAGACAAAAGCCATGCAACAAGGCACCACTGGGAGTTGAACCCAGGATCTCCTGTTTACTAGACAGGTGCTTTAGCCAGCTAAGCCATGGTGCCTGCCTTGCAAAAGGGTTTACAACTGTTCCATTTGATGGTTCAGGATAACACCTGCAAATTCCAAAGTACAGACGTTCCCCATTTCCCTCAAGACTTGCAGACCTTGAGGTGTCTGGCTCTCCATGCACAGCAAGCCACAGCTGAGTTGACAGAGGGCTTCTAACATGTGCTTCTCCCACCAGCCACTGTGATCATATAGTGGTTAGTGATCTGTGTTTCAGTCGCAGCAACCTCGGCTCAGTTCTGAGTCATGGTAATCTTTCCTTCAGCTCTAGATTTCTCATTTGCCGCTTTCCAAGTGTGGTGGGGTGGCTGCCCCAAACAAGCAGAAGAAAGATTAAGGCAGCCTTGCAGAGGCTGTGCAGAACCCAGCGTATCAGGAAAGGGCTTATTGGGAGAGCCAATCAGGAGAAGGCTTGCTGGAGCAGCCCATATATAAAGGGCTGCTCAGCACAGCAAGAGTCAGTCACTCCTTGGAATTTGAGGAAGGAGGATTGGCTGCCCTGAAGGAAGGGCACCATTATCAGAGTAGTGCTGGGTGGGTAAGGGGAGCATGAGTGACCTCCTGGCCGACTACTGCCAGACTGAGGCCCTGATACAACGGCGGAGGAAGGTGCTAGGTCTGTGGGGAAGTGGTCCAGAGAAACAGATGGTGGGGGTTGGAGGTGCACCCCTTTTGCCTCAGTCGCTGCTGACACAGGTGGCTACACCCTGGACTGCAGCTGGCCACTGAGGCAAGTGTCTGGGTAGAGGACGGCTGCCCCCTGGAAGAGGGGAGAGACCTGAGTGGGGCACAGCCAGAGGGCTGTGTCCATAAGAGGACATTGAAGTCCTGAGAACGACATGGGTCCTAATGATAGAACAGATGGCAGCCAGACGCCACTAGATGAAGGCGCACCAGGGGACCAGAGCTAATTGCCAGGACAGCCAACAGGAGGCACTGCAGTGAGGCATGCCCCATGGCACCAAGACTTAGCCACAAGGAAGGCTCTCTCTGTCTTGAACCACTACTTAGAAGGATTCTGCTGACAGGTCTTTTCTTTTTATGAAAAGAGATACAAAAAAGGAGCCAACAGAGACATTAGGTTCAGCAAGGAAGAACTGTCAGGCCGAGCCAGGATTTCCTGGTTACTAGGAAGGCTCTTCAGCCAGCTCTTCCCAAAGACCACTATCCAGAGGCCTTTTAACAGCCACTGCAGATGTTCATCGACAAAGAGATGCCAAAATAGAGTTCTCCACTGCCTGCAGCCATCACACTACCAGGAGTTCTGTGCACAGAGAGGCCCCTGCTGGTGGGAAAAGGCTTTGGTAGAGACTCTTCTGACACCAGCCATGGTCATATAGCGTTTAGCACTCTGTGTTGTGGCTTCAGCATCCACAGATGCAAGCTCAGTTAGGGGATGTTTTCTTGTCTCCACATTCGTCTAATGGCTCCTTTCAACACTTGTCACCAAAAAGACCTGTTTCTTTTGCAAGCAATGTACAGCTAGGCAGAGGCAATCTTCTCCATTTCCTCAAAAGATCACCAAGCTGCGGGGAGAGGAGACGCATTCAGCCAGGCACCACTGGGTGCTGCATGCTGAATCTCCTCTTTATTCAGCAGGTATCTGTGAAGGACATAATCTACACAGTGTAGAGGTCAAGAATAGGAGTTTATTACACACAGCGCTGGCGGAGTGTCACCTTGCGTATTAGGCTCATAGACACTGTCAGTCAATTGATTACAATAGAATATATAGATTTTCCATGGGCAGGGTAAAGTGACGGGGTAGGCAGTTCCACACCCCAGGATAGGTTCTGCACCAAGACAAGATAGCACAGTAGCCAATGGTTAACAGGTTACATAATGTCTCCACCTATGGTCTCAAGTTAGCAAGTTAACATTTAATGAATAATTTGATAAAATGTGAGTAGTATAAAATATCTATGTTGAATTCTGATTTGAGGTCCATAGGAAAGGAGCAACTCTTTTGATTGTCCAACAGGTACATTCCTAGGGGTTAAAGCAAAGAACCAGTGAAAGCATATGGCAATAAACATTGTTTTCTGTGTGTCTAAAGGCAAGGCATTGGTCTCTTGGGAGGGAAGTGGAAAGATGCCATATCTTATACTGACATGTGCCTACTTCTCATAAACTCAAGATTGGATCTGTGGGAAGAACGTCTCTCTACAGAAGAGATTAACAGAAAAGGAAAAGGGATTCTTTGCTCAATTTGCAACTCTGAATAAGACACAATTATTTACTTCTTAGCTCCAACACCTGGCAATTTGCTGACCAGGCCTATCTTAGCAAGCAAGGCTTTCTGTTTACCCCAGCTTTCTCTTAGCTGATCACTATTTGCTAGGCCTCTGGTCCCTTGACCATACTCTGGACTTTGGCTCTGGAAAAGAGCTGGCACAATCCATAGATCAGGTTGTTATATAAACTGCACATGGATTTGAACCCTTCACATCCAGTAATGGCAAAGTCCTTGGTTCCGGCTTGTAGCAGTGATGGAATAAACTGCAGGTTGAAATCAAGTCTCTGGAGTCCATCCACAGCTGGGATGGGTCATTCAGTCCTTTGTACAGAGCTTCAGTTTGCAGCAAAGTCCCTTCAGAGGTATGAAGCAGGATTGAAGACAAGATGGAGATGAGGCATCAGCCTTTTATAGTCTCTTGCCATGTGGTTTTTGCTTTCTTTGTCCCAAGGACACTCTATCCAGCACGTGGCATAGAAAAATTTTAAAGTTCTGTCCATAGGGCAGATCCCTGCATACCTTGCTGAGTCACAAAGCATATCTGACTTCTCTCAGTGGGCCAGTTGTATAGCTGATGGTCCTTAATGAGCCATCAAGCAGGCTAGGCAGAATTGACACCAATTTGTCTGGCTGGAGTATTCCCCGGAAGCAGAGCACAAGTTTGAAATACGGGCAGCATAGAGCCAATATTCATAACGTCAACTACAAAAATGATACACATCCAGAGATAGCATAATTCTAATCAGCCAATCATAACCTCTCAATAGACCCCTTACACGACAACCTTTCTATAATATTGGCTGCAAATATAGAACAGTGGTCGCAACGGTGAGCTATACAGTTACAGATTATGTCAATAACATCACAGGAGATGACACGGCATCAGTGAGACTGATACTGGAATACTGCCTCCAGTTTTGGTGTCCTCATTTGAAAAAGATGTTGTGAAATTGGAGCTGGGTCAGCAAAGAGCCACCAAATGTTGTGAGGGCTGGAGAAAAATGCCTTCTAGGGAGCTATTGAACAAGCTCAACCTGTTTAGCTTATCAAAAGAAGATTGAAAGGTGATTTCATTGAAGTGTTGAAGGGCCTTACTGGAGAGAAAAGATTGGCTATTAAAGGGCTCTTTAATGTAGCAGAGAAAAGCATAACAAGCCCCAATGGCTGGACGGTGAAAAGAGACAAATTCATATTACAACTAAGGCACAAATATTCAACAGCAAAGATGATTCACCACAGGAACAAGCTACCAAGGAAAGTGGTGGATTCACAATCTTCTGATGTCATTTAATGAAGACTAGATGCCTTTCTGGAATGTGTTTACCCAAAAAGTAGCTATTGTGTCATACAGGAGGCCTGTGATATGCAGGGGGTCAGATTAGATGCTCTAATGGTCTCTTCTGGCCATAAAGTCGACAAATTTCTGAAAAACTGAGTGTAGTATTGGGAGCAGCGGCTGATGTTTTACTGTCTAGCCGGCTTGCTTCCTAGAACGAACACTCCTTGAGTGGGGTGATCCACAGGGAGTAGCTCAAACCTCCAAAGTCCCTGGGCAGGGGCAGGACATTAGCACAGCAAGGGAGGGGTGTGGCAGTGACATCACAAAGGCTTTTTGCAGGACCTCAGACTATTGGTCAAAAGTGGTGGGGAGGTGGTGACCTCACAGAGAGATGCTGACATCAGCCAGGCAGGACAGGGGTGAGGGGCCAGGGAAACCTCAGAGACCCCTGTGGCTTTGCTTCAGCAAGTCTCCTTTTCCAGGTCTCTCTTTGAGGACTGAGAGTATTCGGTTTCACATATGTGAGCGCCAGGAGGAACCTCTTTTGAGTTTTCTCCTTCCCTTTTCCTGATTTTACTAGAAAACAACCATCCCTGTTTAGAAGGTAAGAACCTCCTTGAGGTTTGAAACCTGTTCAGTCTGATCCATCTGGTGACCGTTGAATTCTAGGCATGGAAAACACGAGCTTAAGGAGGCAGAATTTTATTCTGCACCTGGGATTTTGTCCCTTAGAATCACTGTGGTCATTAGGGTTTGTCCTTTTTGTTTCACCTTTTCCTCCCTCCCTCCTTTCTCTTTGTCTCTTGCTTCTTTTGTCCTTTCACCTGTTCCCCTCCCAACACCAGGAGCTGTGTGTGTGTGTGTGTGTGTGTGTGTGTGTTGCGGGGGAGTGCTCTGCAGCTCCCACTGTGGGAGATCCACCCAAAAATGTGGGTCTGAAATAGTGCTCGGGCAGTGATCCTCACCGGTGACCTGGGCCATCCTTTGGGCTCTCTGGTGAGAACCCTCAGCTTCTCGTCCTCAGTCTCTACCCTCTGAGCAGGGGGTTATTGACAGGGAGGAGACTCAGGTCCTTGTTGTTCTCTTTGAAGACCAAGGAAATAAGTCAGAACCAGTTCTATGTTTGATGAATTTTGCTGCTTCACTGCATTAATGGTCTCTGAGCAGTTCATGATTCTCTCTAACATTGCAGTTCTCCTCAAATACTTGCTGAATAATTACTGTGCACTGTTGTTGGTGTGGAGCTCATCTGAGAGCACTTTACTCAGGTCATTCAATGTAGGAAATTCAAGATCCGATGGTTAGTTTGAAAATCAGGGCTCTTGGGTCCTATTCCCAACTCTGCCACTGCCTGCCTGTGTGACCTAAAACAAGTAAATTCTCCTTTCTCAGCCTTAGCTGCTCCCTCTTTCAAATTGGGATAATAATGATCCACTCCTACCTACCTCAACACACTCACTCTTCCCCAACATACACGTTATCTCTCCCCCCACACACACACAGTCTCCACACTGCAGTTGAAAGGCAGCTGGCAATCTAGTAGGATGCCCATTGGGCAATGGGGTAGGGAAACCTGCTGGCATTAGACTTGTTGGGGCCTGAGGCTGAAGTCAAAAGTCTGAGCCCCACCACCCAGGGCTGAATCCCTCAAGCTCTGGTTTTGCCCTTCCCCCACTTGGGCGGAGCTCAGGCTTTGGCTCCCCCCTGCCCTGTGTGGGAGGGGCTTGGTCCCTCTTTCCAGGGCCATGCAGTAAGTTTTTTTGGCAGAAGGTGGTTGCAGTGAAAAGAAGTTTGAGAAAACCTGGCATAGAGCATCTCCATTACTGAGCTGCAGCAGCAATGTTGCGGGGGAGTTTGAAATGTTGACGTGTCTTTAGCCTCTGAACACATCTAGACTTGGCTCCCTGTGGCACCCTGGGTGATCAGACACTGAAAGTACAGCCATGGAGACACCACACAGCCTAGCTGGCAAGAATCAAGCCTCCACAGAAAGGCACCTCTGGTTTCCTAGCCCAGCTCCCTAAGCCCTCAGCCACAATCACTTAACACAGGGGCCTTTCTACACTCTGGTTCTGTTCTCACTGAAGGGTCATTTCCAATGGTTTGCTCAGACCAGCTTCCCCAGCGCACTCACTGCTGTGCAGCTCTGTACGTGTGGCCATGGCTGAGCAGCAAGAATTCCTGCCCATTTCCCCAGTGGCTGGAGCATGGCTAGAGTGTGTCTGTGGTTAATGATGTTGCTGTAGATTGTTCATTTCCTGCAATTCAGACAGTCCCTTTTCCCAACATATCTCCAGCACATCAGTAATTCCAATAACGGGCAGGTTTTCTCTGGGGCACTGAGATTTTTCAGAGAGTTGGTGGCTCCTTTCTTTCCTCACCCTGGAGTAAACTCAGCTTTTTATTCTGTGGTTCATGTTTTATGGAATAATAGCAGCAGCTTGAAGAAAGAGAAGAGTGAATATCTCACTGTCAGGGCTGAAGGTGGTCACGTCCTCTCTGTCTGACCATCGCCATTGCAGGAGAGAAGGTTTCAATGGAATCGAATGCCCTGGCTCAGACAAGAGATACAGGGAGGTTTTGCTGTTCATGGATCTGTGCAAAGGAAATTGTGTCTCTGTGTGAAACTGAGGAGGGAAATGAAATGCCCACCGGGTGGCACAATGCCCTAAGCTAAGGCAGGAGGGGGAAGGACTAGAGCTGAGGAATGACTGAAGTGGACTCACGTGGGATTGAAATGACATTTGTTTCTGTCAGGTAGTGAGAAATGTGACATTAATTCAGATGCGGGGTTGAGGCTTCTTTAGCTGCTTGTAAAACTTGAACTTGATTTCCCAGAAGGAAGAGAGGGAAAGTCTGGGGCTGCCTTTAGTCCCTGGCTGGGGTCTCCTCGCCAGTGAAAAACATCCCTTGTTTGGTGCTGCCAAGGGGATCGTGCAGAGCTGAGACGTCCCTCGGCTTGGATCAAAGGGGGAGTTGGATGGAATTTATCACACAACCCTCCCTGCTCCCCAGAGCCCCACGGGGAGAATCTAGAGAAGGGGGAGTCATTCCTCCCCTGCGCTCCCAGAAGAGCTGCTAGGGCTCCTTCCTGCCAGCTACTCACCCCTGGATTCACCCTCAGCTCCTGGGATCTTTCTGCTCCAAAGGCACCAGAGTCCTGGCATGTGGAGGGCGTCACTGCACAGTCTGAAACACAAGGGAGGTTTCTGGAATTGAAGGAAGGAGCAGAAAATGGAGAGGAAAGAAACAGAGAGAAAACGCCTCTTCTCTCTCCCCTCCCTCTCCCAGCAAGAAATGTTACCAAGGACCAGCGTTAGGGGAACTGGTGCCCGGGGCAAAACTTGTACTTTAGCACTTCCCCATCACCCCTGGGCAATCCCCCTCCCCCTTTAGTGCTAGCTCCTGCACTCCCAACCCTTGTGCCTCCTTCACCCCTAACTCCTGCTCCCTCCTGTGCCCTAACCGCTACACTGTGTCCCCTTTGCCCTTAACTCCTGCACTCCCCTCCTGTGCCACCAGCCACTGCCCTGCTCCTGCACCCCCTTCACCCCTAACCCCTGCACTCCCTCCTGCACCCACGTGGGGACACTGACCTGTGTGCATGGAGCAGCTGGCATTGCTGCCTGCTCCTCCCTGGGATGCTGCTCCTCCGGGCACCCCAAGGGGCTGCAGGGGCAGGGCGAGAAGTGACATCGTCTGCGCTCCCTGCATCCAGGTCACTTTCCTCAGCTGGGCTGTATCAGGGGAGGGCAGAGAGCAGCAGCTTCTGATGCTCCCCTCCCAGCACAGCCCAGGTGGGGACAGTGACCAGGACGCATGGGGCACATAGTGTTGCTCCTCACTCCCCCCAGCCCTCTATGGGGCCACGGAGGAGCATTGGGGCAGGGAGAGCAGTGAGCATCTTTGCACCGGCACACGGTGCCCTTTGACCCCCTGGAGCCCTGGGCGGCTGCCGGGGCCCCACCACTAAGGCCGGCCAGGCTCCCCAGCATGAACAGCAGAGACACAGGGAGACTGGCCCCACACTGAGCAGTGGTAGCCTGGGCGGCTCATAATGGAGGCTCGGGGGGGAGGGGTTGCTCAGCCTCCCCAAACCTTGCATCGCCAAGGAGACAGTGAGGCCAATAACTAGGTGCCCTGGCCAAATTGGGCCCCCCTGGAAAAGTCTCCCCCATGTCGGCCCCAGGGCTGGAGGAGCTCCCACTCCCTGCTACGGCCCGGGGGCTGCAGCAGGGGCACAGAGCGTCTCTGGTCTCGGGGCCGCAGCGGGGCAGGGGTAAAGGAGTGACAGGGTGGGGCCAGTGGTGAAACAGAGATGACAGTGGATGGGGCCGTGGGTAGAAGGGGGCGGAGCCACAGACAGAAGTGGGGGGTTATGGTTCCAGTTCTGGGGCTCCCGCACTTGTTCTCCCTTCCCTGGGCTTTAGCATCACTAGCCCCTGCTTAGCGAGTAGGGTTCAGTGGTCCCCAAAATGTGGGGCATGACTCCTAGGGGGACACAGAGGCAAATTCATGGGGGCAGCAGCACTCAGCCCCCATGGAGGGAGCACCATTCAGCCCCACTCTGCCCCAGCTCTTCCCCAACCCCACCCTCAGCCTGGGCCCCTGACTCCCAGCCCAGCCTCGACCCCCTCAACCCTGTCCGCACCCCTCTCTCCCCAGCAAGCAACAGCTCCACTCCCAGCCCCGGTTCTCAACCATGGTTTTCAAGGGTGCCACAGCCATGGATACGAGGGCACAGTGTGAAATGTTTGGGGACCACTGGTTTAGGATGATGTTCTCCATCACTTCTATGCAGTCAAATAAAAGCTATTCCTCACTCACCCCTCCATCAGGACTGACTAAGTATGTTCTGCTGCCCTTCACTCATGCAGGAAGGATAATAACATTTAATGCCACTCAATCCTAAAGTGATTTGTAACCCACCACCAGCCAAAACTGGTCATTTTGGGAAAGCGGCCCCATCATGCTGCATACCTAGGCAGAGTAGGTGTGTCTGTGCAAACACGGTCTGTTCCTGAAGTCTTTCCCCCAGCTCCTCACTAGATGTGAGGGGGGAGCTCATTCAGCCCCTGCTTCCGCTTAATATTTAAAAACTCCTTATTATCCCTAGCTCTGCTGACCTTAGATTTCTCCTTCTATCTTTTTCTTGACAGCTCAGATGAGGTGGCCAAGTGGTTAAGATGATGGGCTGCTAATTCATTGTGTTCTGCACACATGGGTTTGAATCCCATCTTCCTGGAATGCTTTTAGTTTTCACCCCTCCTTTGTAGACAACCATCTCCCCCTTTGGTACAATGACAGATCAAACAATGTTACTTCTTGCAAACAAAAACCTTCTCAGAAACTCAGAACTCCCTTGCTTTAAATAAAATGTCTAAATCCCAGATTAAAAAAAAAATTCTCTAGTCCTGTATTTCTTAGTTTTTATCTCAAAAGGGAACATCCTCATCATCCCCCAAACACCCTGGGACGGCCCCAAATTATTAAAATACCCTCAACCCGAGCAAGGCCAGAGCAGTGAACCAGAGCTAGTGTCTAGGCTGAGCTGTTCTGAAGGAGTCAACTCAAACATTTTCTCCCTGCTTCCCTTGGCAAGGTCTGACTGAGAAAACAAAATTCCCCAAACTGAAAATTTTCTGCTGAAAAACCAATACTAGTCTGTTTGGGGACTTTGGTTTGCAAGTATTATTGTTATTATTCTCTTCTGATTTCTGAATCAGTTCAGTCTTTGTCCTCCAGGTGTGTTTCCAGCTGCTGAGTTGTGGGGGAGAGAGGCCAAGTCATGATGTCTCTTCCCCTCTTTCATAGTTTCTTCCAACTTGCTAGGAATCTCCTTTGCTACCATGTGAGTCAAGCAATGTCCATTTTTGCTGTGCTATCTCAGAGAAGCCTGCATTGTACACGGTTCCTGGGATAGTCCTTGGGACTGTGGATCCCCTCAATGGGCCAGCAGCGAGTCTGGCTCCTCCATTGTCGCACCTGAAAGGCTGGTGTGGGGCATTTCCCAACCTCATAACATATCTCAGTAACGCACACAGAGCAAAACTTCATAACTTCTCAACCAATGTGAGCACACACAATCCAACAAGATATTAATGTTCAACAGATCAAGACTTTTGAAATGATACCTCACCAGGCACACTTTGTACCAACCATATTATCATTATATGAGAGTGGTGAATATGGGGCTTCCAGGTGCTGCTTTGAGCAGAGCGTGCCACACCTGGGCTTACATTGCAATGGAGACGTACCCTTAGAGTCCATCTCTCCTGGGATAAAGATGGCAGCAGGGCTGGCCTGGGTCATCTGACTTGGGCTCATGGACGTAAAGCTGAGGGGCTAAAAACTGTGGTGCAGATATTTGTGTTCACGCTGAAGCCTGGGTTCAGAAACCCTCACCCCTCATGGGGCCTCAGAGGTTGGGCTCAAGCCCATATGTCTGCACTGTAATTTTATAGAGGTTGGGAGGGAGTTTAGCAAGTGGAAACGGTAAAACCACATTGAGGGGACTGGATCACTGACCTATCAGCTCTTAACATCCAAACTTTCAGTAACTCTATTATCAATGCCTGTGAGTGTAATTTAAACCATAGATCCATCTAGCTCTGAATCTTGTCTTCTGACAGTAGCCAATACCAGGTGCCACAAAAGCCACTCCTCAAGGTACTACTGGGAGTTCAACCGAGGATCTCCTGCTTACAAAACAAAGGTTTTAACCAGCTAAGCTATAGTACCTGCTATTATTTAAAGTATCATGTTTGCCCACACCTGACTTTCTGCCAATCCCCACTGGGCCCTGACAAGTGTTGCTCATGTTTGGATTCTGTAAAGCAGAGGAGCAGATGACGTTTTGCTCCCAAGGTGTGTGTGTGATTCTTTGGACAGGTCTACACTACAAAATTAGGTTGGAGTAATTACATTATCTAGGCTGGCAATGCCGTTATATAAACGTAATCCCAGTGTAGATAACAGCTCAGCAGTCAGAACTTTCTGGAGCTATGAAAGGGGAGGGGCCCAGACTCTGTAGCAGGAATGCAGGGCAGGCGAGTTCACGGCAGGCATTGTGGGATACTGGTGGAGACCAGTTATGGTGATATAATGACCAGCAGCATTTACACTGACAATTTGTCACTTTAAGTTTGCTGCAAAAAGCTCTAGGCCTCTCGTCGAGGTGGTTTTATTTTGTCACCAAAACAGGGCAGTTTTGTCGCCAGACGTGGCATTGCAGTGTGTGCACCAGCCAAAAGCTGCTGACCGAGGGAGCGTTGTGTGTTCTTCACACACCTGAGCAATATACTGATGCTGAAATAACTTTGTAGTGCAGACCTGGCCAAATATTCACACACACACACACACAAACACAGCTTGCAAGGAAAATGTCACCTGCTCCTCTGCTTTGCAGAATCCAAACACAAGCAAAGCGTGTTCAGGCCCCAGTGGGGATGGCAGGGAGTCAGGTGTGGGCAAACATAATACTTTAAATAATAGCAGGTACTATGGCTTAGCTGACAGACTGCAGATTATAACCCAGCAGGCAGATTATAACCCAGGAAGCCAAATCCTTCCCCAAACTGACAGTTGAAGCAGAAGATCCCCTTGGAAAGATCAGGATTTTTGCCTTTAAAAACAAGGAAAATGTGCATTGTTCTCTTCTGTCTACAGCGAGAGATTGAAGAAGCGCAATAGATTTCATTGACTGGAGGTTAAGAGGGGATTTAATCACTGTTTTTAAATACACAGTTTTAAAAATTCCCAGAGGGGGGAATATCTGATTTTAAAGGGTTCTTTAATTCACCAGATAAAGGTTGAACATGACCCCATTGGTTTGCAGTCAATGTCACAAAATGCCAACTGGAAATTACCATTTTTTAACCGTGAGGCTAATTATCTAGTGGAACAAGCTCCGTAAGGGACATGGTTAATTCCCCATCTCTGCCCTGTGTAAATGAAGACCGCAGCTCTTGCTGCAAGACACCTGGTGTGTGGGTGTCCCTGTTCCCCATTCAGAACCTCTGGTACATGGTGCTTCCCTCTTCCCAGTTCAAGATCCCCATCATGTGGGTGCTCCCATCCAGGATCCCCGGTGGGTGTCTCTGTCCCCCACCCCATGAACTAGCTCCCGTGTGTGGTTTCCCCTGCCTGCCCCCATCCGGGATCTGTGGGTGTCTCTGTTCCCCTTTTCAAGATCCGTGTTGCTTGGGTGCATCCCTCCCCCCAAATCAGAATCCCCAGCATGTGGGTGCTCCCATCCCCCCATCCAGGCTCTGCAGGGGGTGTCTGTATAAAAAGAGACTGTGTCTCACTGTCTTGCCCAGGCTACACTGCAGGGGCTATTCACAGGTGCGATCCCACTACTGATCAGCATGGGAGTTTTGACCTGCTCCGTTTCCTGACCTGGGCCAGTTCACCCCTCCTTAGGCAACTTGGAGACCCCAAGCTTCCCCGGGATCACCATATTGATGCTGAACTTAGTGCGGACACCTGATCGGCACAGCCCGCTGCAGCCCAGAACTCCTGAGCTCAAGTGATCTGCCACCCTCAGCCTCCCCAGGAGCTGGGATCACAGGTACCAGCCACAGGGCCCGGCTTGTTTTGCAATTTGGCAGCTGGAGCTTTAAACTCTGCTTGTGAGCTCTGTGCCTTGGCCAGACGGGGACAGCCTGGAACTGGGAAATGCTCCTGCTTCCCCCGCCCCCATCTCATGTCGAGCTGCAGGCGCCGCTGTCCTCCCAGGTAAGATCCCGGATGTTTCGGTGTCCCCTTCCCCCGCCCAGCTGTCCGGTTACTTCTGCCCCCCAGACAGAATCCTGGATTAGCAGACAGACCAATGGAGAAATGCCGTTGAGTCCAGGGTAATACTCCACTGCCATTTTACCTTTTTCGCTTGCTAAACTCCTTCCCAACCTTGTGGGGTCCCAGAGCCTGGTATTGAGCCTGAGCCGAGATGTCTACAGTGCAAATTTACCACCCCACGGCCCTAGCCTGGGAGCCTGCACTGGCACGGGACAACCGTGGGTGTTTCATTGCAGTGCGGACATAGCCTAGCATTATGTCTACACTGCCATTAACACACCCAAGTCACTATTCTCAAACCCTGGGTCAGTTGATTCAGGCTTGTGGGGCTTGTGCTGCAGGGTTATAAAATTACAGTGTAGACACTTGGGCTTGAGCCCAGCCTCCGAGACCCCACGAGGGGTGAGGGTCTCCGAGCCTGGGCTCCAGTCTGAGCCCCAGGAGCCCAAATCAGATCATCCAGGCCAGCCAGGCCAGCGGGATTTTATCACAGTATAGATGCCCTCTCAGGGTATGTCTACACTGCAATGTAAGCCCAGGGTTAGCAGAAGTCATGTCAGCAGCCCCAACACATAAACATAAACCACGAGGGAAACCCCCCCCCCCCAGATAAGCTGGGCAGTGTCCTTCTCCCTACGGTTCGTAAGTCCAGCAACCAAAAGTCCTTTAACATGAGCCCTCCCCTCTCTTTGCCCCACTCACAGCTGTTGTCCTTAGTCAGTGCAAGCCCAGAGGTGCCTCTGTAGAGTTCACCTGCCATCCTGGGTGGAAAAGGAGGGAAAATAAGAACTGGGGAAGGCAGCAGGTGATTCTAATTCCTTAGGGATATTCTGTTTGTTTGTATGTGTGTGTGTGTGCAGGGGAGGAACATGCTCTATGCCCAGAGGCCTTTATTCCTCCAGGCTGCAAGGACAGAGGGGCTGTCAGGAAGTTGCCCCTTCAAACCACACACAAAAAGGCCCTTCTGAGGAAAGGGAAAATCCTAAAGTGAAAAAGTAACATCAAAGAGGACTCCAGCAAGACAGCATAAGATCTTGGGGAGTAGTTTATCACCTGACCAAGGACTTGAACCCTGGACCCTCAGATTAAAAGTCTGATGCTCTGCCAGCTGAGCTAGCCAGGCTCACAAAGAAAAACATCAAGTTGGTGCAGAGGAGAAACTAGTCAAGAAAACAAGAGCGGGAAACAATATGGGAAACCTGCTGCTCTCTCTGGCCTGGTCAACACTACGAGTTTATATCGAATTTAGCAGCATTAAATCGCATTAACCCTGCACCCATCCACACAACGAAGCCCTTTATATCGATATAAAGGTCTCTTAATACCGGTATCTGTACTCCTCCCCGACGAGGGGAGTAGCGCTGAAATCGGCATTGCCATGTTGGATTAGGGTTAATGTGGCCACAATTCGATGGTATTGGCCTCCGGGTGCTATCCCACAGTGCACCATTGTGACCGCTCTGGACAGCAATCTGAACTCGGATGCACTGGCCAGGTAAACAGAAAAAGCCCCATGAACTTTTGAATTTCATTTCCTGTTTGCCCAGTGTGGAGCGCCGATCAACACAGGTGACCATGCAGTCCCAGAATCAAAAAAGAGCTCCAGCACTGACTGTAGGGGAGATACTGAAGCTGATCTCTGTATGGGGAGATGAATCTGTTCTATCAGAACTCCGTTCCAAAAGATGAAATGCCAAAACATTTGAAAAAAATCTCCCAGGCTATGATGGACAGAGGCCACAACAGGGACTCAACACAGTGCTGAAACTTAAGGAGCTGAGATAAGCATACCAGAAAGCCAAAGAATGAAATGGACACTCACGGAGGGAGGGGCGGCTGATGACTGTAGCTATCCCACAGTTCCCGCACTCTCCAAAAACCATTTGAATTCTTGGCTGAGTTTCCAAAGCCTGAAGGGTCAAAAACATTGTCACGGGTGGTTCAGGGTATATGTCGTTGCCCCCCCTCCCCCGTGAAAGCAAAGGGAAAAAAATCATTTCTCGCCTTTTTTCAATGTCACCGTATGTCTACTGGATACTGCTGGCACATGTTGTGCTGCAGCGCTACACAGCAGCATCCCCTTCCCTTCCCTTCCCTTCCAGATGGCAGACGGTACAGTAGGACTGGTATGCGTCATCGTCGTCCCATGAGTGCTCCTGGCTGGCCTTGGTGAGGTCGCCCAGGGGCACCTGGGCAAAAATGGGAATGACTCCCAGGTCATTCTCTTCTTTAAGCTTTGTCTAATGGAGATTCAGTCCTGCCTGCAATATCATAGCAGCTGGAGGCTGCCCCCCCTCCCCCTTTGAGCTCTACTTGCAGAGGCAATAAAGTCAGTGTTGTTTCAAATTCCTGCATTCTTTATTACTTCATCACACAAATGGGGGGATAACTGCCACGGTAGCCCAGGAGGGGTGGGGGAGGAGGGAAGCAATGGGTGGGGTTGTTGCAGGGGCACCCCCTAGAATGGCATGCAGCTCATCATTTCTGCGGGATGTCTGGGGCTCTGACCCGGAGCGGCTGTTTGCCTCTTTGGTTCTTTAGTAGGCTTGCCTGATAGTCTAGACAGGACTGACTCTACCTTTAGACAAAACGTAAAAAAGGGAATGACCGGGGGAGTCATTCCCATTTTTGTCCATGCGTCCCCGGCCGACCTCACCGAGGCCGGCCAGGAGCACCAATGACAGCAGCACACAGTACATTATGACTGGTCACTGTCATTGTCAACTTGCAAAGCAGCAGACGGGACGGTATGGCTAGTAACTATCTTTGCTCACTTGCAAAAGGCAAGGGGATGCTGCTGTGTAGCGCTGCAGTACCGCGTCTGTCAGCACCATCCAGTAGACATACGGTGACAGTGAAAAAAGGCTGAACGGGCTCCATGGTTGCCGTGCTATGGCGTCTGCCCGGGCAATCCAGGGAAAAGGGCGCGAAATGATTGTCTGCTGTTTCTTTCACGGAGGGAGGATTGAGTGACGACATTTACCCAGAATCAACCATGACACTGTTTTTGGCCCATCAGGCATTGGGATCTCAACCCGGAATTCCAATGGGCGGGGGAGACTGCGGGAACTATGGGATAGCTATGGGATAGCTATGGGATAGCTACCCACAATGCAACACTCTGGAAATTTTGTAGTGGCTTTCATGGCCTTTGAGAAAGCAAGACAGAGCCTTGGAAGGCCCCGCAGGGTTTGTGGCACAGGAATTGTTCTCAGATTCCACTGAGACTTCAACTCAAATTGCAGGATTCAAAGTCCTTACACCATGGGACCAGCAGAGCACCTGTTGATTACTGTAGACTTCCAGCAGGGAGGACTCTGTGGGCAGGGGCGGCTCTAGGCATTTTGCCGCCCCAAGCACGGCAGGCAGGTTGCCTTCGGCGGCTTGCCTGCGGGAGGTCCGCCGAAGTTGCAGGACCAGCAGACCCTTCGCAGGCATGCCGCCGAAGGCAGCCTGCCTGCCGCCCTCGGGGCGACCGGCAGAGCACCCGCTGCAGCTTGCTGTCCCAAGCACGTGCGTGCTGGGGCCTGGAGCCGCCCCTGTCTGTGGGGACAATTTTTTCAGGCAGGGAGGACTCAGTGGGAACATGCCTCTGTGACCAGCCCTGCATTTGCTCAAAAAGTCAGCACCCAGCACTTTGCTGCAGGCCCAGAGGCCTTTCTTCCTCCAGACTATGAGGCCAGTGGACAGGTGAGGCAGTAACACCTTCAGTCCCAGTCAGTAAAGGGCCCTTCCTAGGAAAGGCCATGTCCTGAAAAGGAAAAACTAAAGTAAAGGAAAGTCCTGGGGGATAGTGTTTCTTTACCTGACTAGGGACTTGAACCCTGGACCCTCAGATTAAAAGTCTGATGCTCTGCCAACTGAGCTAGCCAAGCTCACATTTTAAAGAGGCAAATTTCATGCAGAAGAGAAACTAGTCAAGAAAAATGAGGGCAGGAAACAATACAGAAAACCTGCTACTCTCGCTCTCTTAGCAGTCCTAGCCCCAGCCTGCTCCTCCACCTGGAGCCCTGAGGCTGTATTCTTTTTTTCGTTAAATATCAAATCCAGGAGAAAACACAGTTATACAAAGCAAAATGAAATCACAAACAGAAATGTCATTGGAAATACAGAAATAAAAAAGGAAAATGCAATCCCCATCACTTTATCATGTCTGGGCAATTCCTGTATCAAGAGCACCCGCTAAGGTCCTTGTGTGCTTACGAGAAACCTGGAGGAACTCATACCACAACCTGAACATGAAACTCAACTGCTCCCAGGTGCTGCAGTAAAACCCTTTCCCTGCTGTGACGTTGTACTCCATAGGATTTTATGAAAATATGCTAATGAGTGTGAATATAAAGTGACTGGACTATGCTTCATGCAAAAGGTCTCTTGTAAGGTATCATTACAAAGCTTATAATCTATTGTGTGTATTCATCCTATTTGTATGAACCGATCATTCTTGGATCTGAAATTAGAAATATGAACTATAACTCTGAGGTCCTGTTGTAATGATGCAAAGTGTGGGCCATTAACAGTGGTTTGGACTCTTGATGGCTCCCATTAACCAGGACAATAGACTGTAGATGGCTCTGTCCTACACCATCTGTGAGTCAGGCCAGGAAGAATGAAGGCTTGGGGGTCTCACAGGACATGTGACCATGTCACCTGGTACAGGAATCCACCTTAAACCTGGGGCTCTTCCTCAGGAGAGACAAAAAATTCCTGCCTTGTACCAAAGCTGTATAAGGGGGTGGAACTGAACAAACATGGCTGCAGTCATGAGACATCCCCTAGCTACCACCTGAGCTGGAACAAGGGCTATACCAGGTGAAAAGATTGGGCCCAGACTAGAAATAAGTCTAGTCTTTGCCTCTCAGTCTTTGCAGATGGGACCTTTCCCTCCAGTGCTGGAGGATTCGCCCTTCTCATCTACCCTTGTCCCAAGCAGCACAGCGGGTGGGAATCTTAAATGTACAGAGAAGACTTAGGAGCAGAAAACCCCCCAGACCTTCCATGCAATTAGCACTTGCCCCTCACTGAGCAGGATTAAAACTCCTGCAGGGAGACTGCTGGGCCACATCCCCTCTGGGCATGAGCAAAGCAGCAGGGTGAAAAAGTGAAGCTGGAGATACAACCCAGGGCCTCATACATGCAAAGCATGTGCTCTACCACTGAGCTACGTCCCCAGATGGGCCATGTGTGCTATAGGTTACACTCAGAGCCCTCCTGTTTCCAGAGCACCTAGTGGCCTAAAAGCAGCATGAGGGACACATTCCCTGCTCTGAGGCCAAAATAATACACTGATGATAATAAGAAGTATATAGAAAGATTTTGCAGTCACTATGGGCATAACTATGATGATTGTTTCGTGTTTCACTCTTAATATCTGGCACCACCACTGCCTTTTCCTTTAGTCTTGCAGTTAACAAAGGGTAAAACTAAACATCACTTCAGATACAAGGGAGTATTTGTCTTCATTCCTGTTAGCTACACAGGGGTTTGATATAGCTGCTTTCAATCCTCTGGCTCTGCTGGGATAAGTAACATTTCAGGGTGTCACTGAACTGAAGGAGGGAGATCACTTTTTGACAGGTTACACCTCCTCTTAAGGGTGTTTGTCTGGCTGGCAGCCCTGGTGCCCAGGTCTCTCCTGAGGGAAGAAAGTTTCTGTGCAAAATACTAAAACTTTTAACAGAGAGGAGGGAAAGGCGATGGACACATGATGGGGCCAGTATGTACCACAACATGGTTCTTCTATGTGGGATGACTCTGAACACTGACTGATCTCCACTCCCTTGGATTTGAAGAGATGTTTAGTTGTGCACTTGGGAACCTATAAGGCTGAAGGAATTTTATGGATGGTGACACTACGATTGAAGGGTTATTTAATGTTGTAAAAATTGTTAAAAACAATTAGCTTAAACTGGAACTGCCTGTTAGTAAAGGCTGGTTTCACCACGTCAGTTCCATAAGCTCTGCTAGAAATGCCCTAGCTTCTCTCCTGCCTCGGTGGGAATTGCAGGGAATCGTCCCCTGCTGCCCTTGGCTCCAGGCTGGTTTTTCTGGGGAGAGGATGTGGAATTGGCTTGTTTGCTGTTGAGAAGGGAGCCGGGCCAGTTCTCAGGGAATGAGAACTCCCAGCATCTTCCCAGCCCAACCCAGGCTGCTGCCCTGTCCCAGCCTCTGTTCCCCTGGGGGCCCTGCGTGTTTGACTCTAGAGCAGGCCGGGAGCAGCAGCTGAGGCAGAGGACAGCCTGGGCCGGGCAGATAAGAAGGAGTTTAGCCAGCAAAAAAGGTAAAATGGCAGGGGAGTATTACCTTGGACTCGACGGCATTTCTCCATTGGTCTGTCTGCTTTGGGGCAGGGACAGTAACACGTCCTGCTGCATTCGTTATTTCAAAGGGTGGTTTAGGATTTTCATTCTCACACACGGTGCACAAAGCAGGACTCAACCTTTGCTGTAAACTAAACAAGCTGCTCACAGATTCTGGCAGCCACAATGAGCATTTGGGTGAGAGCTCAGACCTGCCCGTCCCAGAGGGAGGAGGTCATCCGTGTGGGGACTGGCCCACTGACCTACCCGCTCCTAACTTCCAAACGTTCAGTAACTCTGTTATCAGTGCCTGTGAGTGTTATTTAAACCATAAGAAAAACCACACTGGGCTAGACCAAAAGGCCATCTAGCTCTGCATCTTGTCTTCTGACAGTAGCCAATACCAGCTGCCCCAACAATCAGTCAACAAGGCACCACTGGGAGTTGAACCTGGGATCTCCTGTTTACAAAACAGAGGTTTTAACCAGCTAAGCCATGGTGCCTGTAGGTAGCTATAACACACTGTCTGCCCACACCTGACTCTCTGCCATCGCCAACAGGGCCTGACAAGCTTTGCTTGTGTTTGGATTCTGCAAAGCAGAGGAGCAGGTGAAGTTTTCCTTGCAAGCTGTGTGTGAGTGAATCTTTGGCCAGGTCTGCACTACAAAGTTGTTTCAGCAGAATTATATTGCTCAGGTATGTGAAAAACACACAACTTTCTCTAGGTCGGTAGCTTGTGGCTGGTGTACACACTGCAATGCCCTGTCTGGCGACAAAAGTGCCCTGTTTTGCTGACAAAATAAAACGACTTCAATGAGAGGGCTAGAGCTTTTTGCAGCAAACTTAAAGTAACAGAGTAAATGCTGCTGTTCATTATATCACCATAACTGGCCTTCCCCAGTATCCCACAATGCCCGCCGTGAACTCGCCTGCCCTGCATTCCTGCTACAGAGCCATGGGCCCCTCCCCTTTCATAGCTCTGGGAAGTTCTGACAGCTGAGCCTGCTGCTCTGCTCCGGCAGCCAGGAGAAAATCACTGCTATGGATGCTGCTCTCTCCCGCACTGCGAACACAGAGCAGGGTGGTGTGAACTTCCTGTAGGGGGGCCACTGGCATCCGAACTGTGACACGCCCATGACACCCCTTCCCTCGAGGAGGCTCTTACCTTCTAAACAGGGACTTCTGTTTTCTAGTAAAATCACTAAAGGGAAGGAGAAAACTCAAAAGAGGTTCCTCCTGGCGCTCACGTACGTGAACCCGAATACTCTCTCAGTCCTCAAAGAGAGACCTCGAGAAGGAGACTTGCTGAAGCAAAGCCACAGGGGTCTCTGAGGTTTCCCTGGCCCCTCGCCCCTGTCCTGCCTGCCTGATGTCAGCATCCCTCTGTGAGGTCACCACCTCCCCACCACCTTTGACCAATAGTCTGAGGTCCTGTTAAAGGCCTTTGTGATGTCACTGCCACAACCCTCCCTTGCTGTGCTAATGTCCTGCCCCTGGCCAGGCACTTTGGAGGTTTGAGCTACTCCCTGTGGATCACCCCACTCAAGGAGCATTCGTTCTAGGAAGCAAGCCGGCTAGACAGGAAAACATCAGACGCTGCTCCCAATGCTACACTCAGTTTTTCAGAAATTATTCGACTTGATGGCCAGAAGAGACCATTAGAGCATCTAATCTGACCTCCTGCATATCACAGGCCTCCTGTATGACACAAGAGCTACTTTTGGGGCAAACACATTCCAGAAAGCCATCTAGTCTTCATTAAATGACATCAAGAGATGGTGAATCCACCACTTTCCTTGGTAGATTGTTCCTGTGGTGAATCATCCTCGCTGTTGAATATTTGCATCTTATTTGTAATATGAATTTGTCTTTTTTCACCTTCCAGCCACTGGGTTTTGTTATGCCTTTCTCTGCTGGATTAAAGAGCCCTTTAATACCCAATCTTTTCTCTCCATTAAGGCCTTTCAACACTTCAATGAAGTCACCTTTCAATCTTCTTTTGATAAGCTAAACAGGTTGAGCTCATTCAATAGCTCACTAGAAGGCATTTTTCTTCAGCCTTCAGAACATTTATTGGCTCTTTGGTCATCAGATTCCTGAACTGCAGCTGGATGTGGTTCTTGTTCTTCTGCACAGCACAGCTCCTGGAGAAGAGGGATCTGCAAATGTACATTCGTATGATCCCTTTGTTTAATTGATGAAAACATAAATTGACACTTAGAGGATTGCAACTGATTTCAGTTGATGGACAGCTTTGCTAGGTTTTTATGCATTTGGACAGTGAAATGTTGAGTGTTTACATTCATATCAAGCACCCCCATACAGTGGAGCTCCTGAACATAATGGAGAATGGAAATGAAAATGTTTTCCTTTTTTTAAAAAAAGAAAGGGATGGTTTTAAGAGAACACGGGGGCTTGAATCAAAGACCACTTGATCTACCATCAAGCACTCTACCACTAAGCTATGCCTCCATGACCACAGGAGAATGGACTCATGATCTCCAGGACTTTGAAGGACAGACCCTGCTTTATCAAGGTACTTTGCCATTCCCAGACTACAGGTGGTTTTAAAAATGGGGTTTGATTAAACTTCTTAAATGTGGTAAACACCACAGCTTGCACACCCACCGATATAGCTTCTCCCACTGACATCGCTGCCACCTCTTGGGGAAGTGGATTAATTACACCCACAGGAAAACTCTCTCCCCTCAGCATAGAGCAGTGGTTCTCAAGCTGTGTGTCAGGACCCGCAAAGATGTGACCCTGTTTTAATGGGATTGCCAGGGCTGGCATTAGACTTCTTGGTGCCTGGGGCTGAAGCCGAAAGTCTGAGCCCCACCACTCAGGGCTGAATCCCACAAGCTCTGGTGGTTTTGCCCTCCCCTAACCAGGGCAGGCCTCAGGCTCTGTCTCCTCTGCTTGTGCTCAGTGTGGAGGGGCTTGGTGCATCTTTCCAGGACCATGTAGTAAGGTTTTTTTTGGCACAAGGGGTTTGCAGTGAAAGGAAGTTTGAGAAACCCTGGCATAGAGCCTCTGAATATGTCTAGACTTGGCTCCTTGTGGCACGGTGGATGATCAGACACTGATCGTGCAGCCATGGAGACACCACACACCAGCCTTGCCTAGCAGGCAAGAATCCAACCTCCACAGACAAATGCCTGCTGCTTTTTAACCCATCTCCCTCAGCCCTCAGCCACCACCACTTAACAAAGGGGCTTTTCTACACTATGGTTCTGGTCTCACTGAAGGGTCATTTCCAATGGTTTGCTCAGACCAGCATTAGGGAAAATGGTGCCCTGGGCAAAGCTTGTACTTTGTCACTTCCCCATTGCCCCTGGACGATCCCCACTCCCCCTTTACCGCTAGTTCCTGCACTCCCAACCCTTGCACCTCCTTCACCCCTAACTCCTGCCCCCTCCTGTGCCCCCTTTGGCCTTAACTCCCAGTGCCACCAGCCATTGCCCCTCTCCTGCAGCCCCTTCACATGGCTCCAGTGCTGGGGGCCCCGCACTTGTTCTCCCTTTCCCTGGGATTTGGCATCACTAGCCCCTGCTTAGTGAGTAGGGTTCAGTGGTCCCCAAAATGTGGGGCATGACTCCTAGGGGGAGGAGGAACATTCATGGGGGCACCTCAGCGCCTGAGCCAGCCCCCATGGAGGGAGCAGCACTCAGCCCCACTCTGCCCCAGCTCTTCCCCAACCCCACCCTCAGCCTGGGGCCCTGGCTCCCAGCTCAGCCTCGACCCCCTTACCCCTGTCTGCACCCCTCTCCCCAGCAAGCAACAGCCCCACTCCCAGCCCCGGTTCTTGACTGCAGCTTCCGAGGGGCCACAGCCATGGCTAAGAGGGCACAGAGTGAAATGTTTGGGGAATCACTGGTTTAGGGTGACATTCTCAATCACTTCTACAAAGTCCAATAAAAGCAATTCCTCACCCACCCACCCACCCCTCCATCAGGACAGACTAGGTATGTTCTGCTGCCCTTCACTCATGCAGGAAGGATAATAACATTTCATTCCACTCAATCCTAAAGTGATTTGTAACCCACCACCAGCCAAAACTGGTCATTTTGGGGAAGTGGCCCCATCATGCTGCATAGCTAGGCAGAGTAGGCGTGTCTGTGCAAACACGGTCTGTTCCTGAAGTCTTTCCCCCAGCTCCTCACTAGATGTGAGGGGGGAGCTCATTCAGCCCCTGCTTCCGCTTAGTATTTTAAAACTCCTTATTGTCCCTATCTCTGCTGGCCTTAGATTTTGCCTCCTGTCTTTTTCCTGACAGCTCAGATGAGGTGGCCGAGTGGTTAAGGTGGTGGACTGCTAATCCATTGTGCTCTGTCTGCATGGATTCAGATCCCATACTTATCAGATGCATTTAGTCTTCACCGCTCCTTTGTAGACAGCCATGTCCCCCTTTGGTACAAATGACAGTTCAAACAATGTTGCTTCTTGCAAACAAAAACCTTCTCAGAAACACAAAACTCCCTTGCTTTGAATAAAATGTCTAAATCCCAGATTTCTAAAAAAAAAAAATCTCTAGTGCTGTATTTCTTAGTTTTTATCTCAAAAGGGAATATCCTCATCATCTCCCCCAAACACCCTGGGACCTGCCCAAATTATTAAAATACCCTCAACCCAAGCAAGGCCAGAGCAGTGAACCAGAGCTAGTGTCTACGCCAAGCTGTTCTGAAGGAGGCAACTCAAACATTTTCTCCCTGCTTCCCTTGGCAAGGTCTGACTGAGAAAACAAAATTCCCCAAACTGAAAATTTTCTACCAAGAACCCAATATTAGTCTGTTTGGGGACTTTGGTTTGCAAGTACTATTGTTATTATTCTCTTCTGATTTCTGAGTCAGTTCAGTTCAGTCTTTGTCCTCCAGGTGTGTTTCCAGCTGCTGAGTTGTGGGGGAGAGAGGCCAACTCATGATGTCTCTTTCCCTCTTTCATAGTTTCTTCCAACTTGCTAGGAAGCTCCTTTGTTACGATGTGAGTCAAGCAGTGTCCGTTGTCGCTGTGCTATATCGGAGAAGCCTGCATTGTACACGGTTCCTGGGATAGTCCTTGGGAGTGTGGATACCTTCAATGGGCCAGCAGTGAGTCTGGCTGCTCCACTATTACACCTGAAAGGCTGGTGGGGGGCATTTTCCAACCTCATAACATATCTCAGTAACACACACGGAGCAAAACGTCATAACTTCCCAGCCAATGTGAGCACACACAATCCAACAAGATATTAATGTTCAACAGATCAAGACTTTTGAAATGATACCTCACCAGGCAGACTTTGTATAAACCATCTCATCGTTATATGAGAGTGGTGAATATGGGGCTTGCAGGATGCTGCTTTGAGCACAGCGTGCCACACCTGGGCTGACATTGCAATGGAGACGTACCCTTAGAGTCCATCTCTCCTGGGACAAAGATGGCAGCAGGGCTGGCCTGGGTCATCTGACTTGGGCTCATGGACGTAAAGCTGAGAGGCTAAAAACTGTGGTGCAGATATTTGTGTTCACGCTGAAGCCTGGGTTCAGAAACCATCACCCCTCATGGGGCCTCAGAGGTTGGGCTCAAGCCCATATGTCTGCACTGTAATTTTATAAAGGTTGGGAGGGAGTTTAGCAACTGGAAATGGTAAAACCTCATTGAGGGGAGTGGACCATTGACCTATCAGCTCTTAACACCCAAACTTTCAGTAACTCTATTATCAGTGCCTGCGAGTGTAATTTAAACCATAGGTCCATCTAGCTCTGAATCTTGTCTTCTGACAGTAGCCAATACCAGGTGCCCCAAAAGCCATCTCTCAAAGTACCACTGGGAGTTGAACCCAGGATCTTCTGTTTACAAAACTGGCGCTTTAACAAGCTCAGCCATGACACCGGCTGTTATTAAAAGCTTTGTGTTTGTGCACACCTGACTTTCTGCCAATCCCCACTGGGCCTTGACAAGTGTTGCTCGTGTTTGGATTCTGTAAAGCAGAGGAGCAGGTGAAAGTTTTGCTCCCAAGGTGTGTGTGTGATTCTTTGGACACCTCTACACTACAAAATTAGGTTGGTGTAATTACATTACTTAGGCTGACAATGCAGTTATATCAACCTAATCCTGGTGCAGATAGGGGCTCATCAGAACTTCCCGGTGCTATGAAAGGGGAGGGGCCCAGCATCAGTAGCAGGAATGCAGGGCAGGTGAGTTCACGGCAGACAGGGTGGGATACTGGTGGAGACCAGTTATGGTGATATAATGACCAGCAGCATCTACACTGACAATTTGTCACTTTAAGTTTGCTGCACAAAGCTCTAGGCCTCTCGTCGAGGAGGTTTTATTTTGTCACCAAAACAGGGCAATTTTGGCATTGCAGTGTGTGCACCAGCCACAAGCTGACAACCGAGGGAGTGTTGTGTGTTTGTGTGTTCTTCACACACCTGAGCAATATAATGATGCTGAAATAACTTTGTAGTGCAGACCTGGCCAAAGATTCTCTCTCGCTCTCTCTCTCTCTCACACACACACACACACACAGAGCTTGCAAGGAAAACCTCACCTGCTCCTCTGCTTTGCAGAATTCAAACACAAGCAAAGTTTTTCAGGCTCCAGTGGGGATGGCAGGGAGTCAGGTGTGGGCAGACACTGTGTTTTGGTTACAGGCAGGCACCATGGCTTAGTTGGCTAAAGCACCTGTCTTGTAAACAGGAGATCCTGGGTTCAACTCCCAGTGGTGCCTTGTTGATTAACTTTTGGGGCACCTGGTATTGGCTTCTGTCAGAGGATAAAACACAGAGCTAGATGGGCCTTTGGCCCAGCCTAGTATGGCTGTTTAAATTATACTCACAGTTATTGATAACAGAATTACTGAAAGTTTGGGAGTTAAGAGCTGATAGGTCAGTGGTCCAGTCCCCTCACAGATGACCCCCCTCCCTCTGGGACAGGGACAGGTCTGAGCTCTCACACCAAATGCTCATTGTGGCTGCCAGAATCTGTGGGCAGCTCATTTAGTTTGCACGGAGGGTTGAGTCCAGCTGACCTCACCGAGGCTGGCTAAGAGCACCCATGACAGCAGCTGATAGTACAGTATAACTTGTAACTGTCATTGTCAATTTGCAAAGCAGCAGACAGTACAGTGCAGCTGGCAACTATCTTTGCTAATTTGCACAAGGCAAGGGGATGCTACTGTGTAGCACTGCAGTAACATGTCTGTCAGCACCATCCAGTAGACATACAGTGACAGTGAAAAAAAGGCTGAACGGGCTCCATGATTGCCGTGCTATGGCGTCTGCCCGGGCAATCCAGGGAAAAGGGTGCAAAATGATTGTCTGCCGTTGCTTTCACGGAGGGAGGATTGACTGATGACATTTACTCAGAAACACCCACGGCACTGTTTTTGCCCCATCATGCACTGGTATCTCAACCCAGAATTCCAATGGGTGGGGAGACTGCAGGAAATATGGGATAGCTATGGGATAGCTACCCACAGTGCAACGCTCTGGAAATCGATACTAGCCTCGGTACATGGGCGCACACCGCCAAATTAATGTGCTTAGTGTGGCCGCGTTCACTTGACTTTATATAATCTGTTTCCAAATACCGGTTTCTGTAAAATGGGAATAATCCCATAGTGTAGACATACCCTGAGACAGCTTTAGAACCCTCTACCCACTATACGGCCAAGAGACAGCAACTCTCAGATCCTGTGTGGATTGTCTGATGGGCTTGGGGCCAAGAGCAAACTGCGTATGCCCTGCCAGAGCAGGAGAAGTAAAAAATAGGGGCTTCCTGAAAAATGGGAAGGGAAGAAGAGAGAAATGGAGAAGCAAGTGGAAAAGGAAGAGAACGTGCAGACACAGGACCCTACCTAAATTCTTAAATAGATTACAAGAAAAAAAAGAGAGAGCAGCATAAAGAAATTTAAAAAATCTTTCAGTAAGTACTGAATAGAAACATTTAAAACAACATTTTCACACTACCTTTATTTTTCTTCCAAATTCTACCAAATCAAAATAAGACTTGCTACTAAACAGAACTGCATAAAAGCTTTGCTTTAAACAAATTCAGATAATAGAAAAGAAAACCAAAACATTTACTTTTAAACTTGTTTTATAAGGACTAACCACTCAGTCTGTGTTCTCTTCCTTTCAGCTTCCCAAAAGGAAAGCAAGAACACTCATCAATAGCAAACAGCAGATGCATTAAAGCACCACTGTCTACTCACTTCATACTCAGAAAAAAACACTTTAACTCCTCATCATGGTTAGCAAGATCAGACACTTTCAACCACACATCTCTAGTGACAAAATATAGAAATGATCTCTGAAAGTATAGTCTTAACAAAGCTGTGCTTGGCTACACACCCAGGCTAATGTGCACAAGCTTTCTTCCCACGGTGAATGTTTTCATACAACAGGTTTCACCCCCAGCGAATTAAAGACCAAAAATCTAAAACCAGGTTCCCATTTCATTAAAGCACAATTGAGACAGCTTTAGAACACTGTCCATTAGAAGACGTTTATGTCGCTATTTACAGAAACACACCTCCTGATTAGCATGTGGAGCTCCTACCGACCAATCAAACCCTCTTGCTTTGCCATACCTCTCACAGGCTCCTCCATACCACATGACAGCCTGTCAGGCACAGACAATGCAGACAGGTCAGCCCTTTCTAGCATGCTCCGCAGCTGTTTCTCTCTGGCTTGCTCTCAAATTCATCTGCACTAGAAGTTTTTGCAGGGTTCTATGTTACCGGTCGTACCTGCACTAAATCAGTGGCTCTCAACCTTTAGAGACACCTGTACCCCTTTCAGGAGTCTGATTTCTTTTGCATACCCCCAAGTTTTACCTCACTTAAAAACTACTGGCTTACATAATCAGATGCAATATTTATAAAAATAAATCACTTGAATATAAGTATTGTAGTTACATTTCAGTATATAGTATAGAGAACAGTATAAACAAATCAATGTATGAATTTTAATTTGTTACGAATTTGCTAGTGCTTTCTATGTAGCCTGTTGTAAAACTAGGCAAATATCTAGATGAGTTGATGTACCCCCTGGAAGACCATTGGATACCTCTGTTTGAGAACCACAGCACTAAATCACCCTTGCTTTTAGAACTGGTGCCACTTGAACCAAGGCATTCTGAACCATTTCAGTGCTAGTAGACAGTGGCAACACAGCTGCACTAGGTCTGTTGTTCGTCCCTGCACAATTCCCACTTGGAAAGAAGATATCTTCTGGTCTGACTCTATTTACCATTATGAGCTGCATAGGCAACTTTCTCTGTGTTATTTGAGCAGAATCCACACACTATATACTACCTGTATGGCCCTGAGGATGCCACATCGGCCGCAGCTGCTGATTGGGCCACAGGTTGAGAATCACTAGTCTATAATTTTACAAAGTCCATTGCCACAGGCTTTTTCCCCCCTGTCTGCTGTGAGACAAGAGCACATGAAATTCATAGCAATATAAATATGAGTGAAACCCCCCAAATATATTTACATAAAAACTAGACAGTCTCATTTTAAAACAAAGAAAAACACAGGCCACACAGGGAGTGGCACAAGAGTCTCAAATGATTTATACCCGCTCCTACCCGCCATTCAGCATAAGAATTAACCTAAATGGATCATGACTATTTACATAGAGCATCTTTCTCCTACAAAGCAGAATAAGACAAAAGGTTGAGGTTGTTCCCCTTCACATTTGGGGAGGAAGGGGGAGGAGTAGAAGGATTTAGAAGCTCAATCCACTTCAGATTATGAAAGAATCCAAGCAGACTCATGATTTACTCAAAACCCAGCCCAGCAAAAAGAAAACCAGACTATCTGCACCTAAGCGCTATACAAGTTTCTAAATAAAGCTATTATATCTAACCTTCCTCATAACTAGATTTCTGGTTCACTGAAAAAACTCCTTTTATTCAGTATACAAAGCCTAACCACTCAGTCTGTGCTCTCCCCTCTCACTTTTACAACTAGCAGTCTATACAGTAACTCCTCACTTAACCTTGTAGTCATGTTCCTGAAAAATGCCACTTTAAGCAAAACGATGTTAAACTAATCCAATTTCCCCATAAGAATTAATGTAAATGAGGGGGTTAGGTTCCAGGGAAATTTTTTTCACCAGACAAAAGACTGTGTGTGTGTATATATATATATATATATATACACACACAGTATAAGTTTTAAACAAACAATTTAATACTGGTACACAGTGATGATGATTGTGAAGCTTGGTTGAGGTAGAGGAGTCAGAGGGTGGGATATTTCCCTTACTGCTAAATGATGAACTAGCAATTGGCTGAGCCCTCAAGGGTTAACTCTCCCACTCTGCAAGGCAGCAGGAATGGAGGGAGATATGCACATTTCCCTTAAGTACACTGCCTTGTTAATTAGATCAGCTTGCTGTGATCCCAGCTGCTGCAAGCTCTCTCCCTCCTGAGCCCTGCTCTATGGAAGATGGGGGTAGGGGGACACCCTGAGATTAGCAGGAGCAGGGGGTAGGGGGACACCCTGAGATTAGTCCCCCCTTCCTTCACTCCCCCCGGCACAGCAAGCAGGAGTCTCGGGGAGCAGCTCCAAGGCAGAGGGCAGGAGCAGCACATGGCAGGGGGACACAGCTGAACTGCAGGCAGCTGCTGCACAAGGAACTTAGGGGAGTGGGGAGCTGATAGGGGGTTGCCCGATCCATCCTGGTTCCAAGCCCCCACCAGCTAGCTGCAACGGGCTGCTCTTCCTGCAAGCAGGAGACAAAGCAGGCGGCTGCCAAACAACATTAGAAGGGAGCATTACACAACTTTAAATAAGCATTTTCCCTAATTGATCAGCAACATAACAAAAGGTTAACCAGGATGACTTTAAGTGAGGAGTTACTGTAGGAGGGTTTAGGTCAGCTCAGGGGTGTGGATTTTTCATTTACCTCAGACAGAAAAAAAGAGTAACAGAAAAGAGAAGAAACAAGATGGGAAGGAAAACACCCAGTGGGGCATGGGAGATGTTGACATATGCAAATCCCTCATGTAAACCCCTCCACCCATTGCAGTGTTCCCAAGTCTTTCTCCATGGCAGGGGTTCTGTGTGTTTGATTCCACCCATAGCAAGGTCCTCCATTCTCCCCAATGGCAGGGGCTCTGTGTGAGCCGCTTTTCTCCCCATTCCACCCTCTACTCACTATAGGGCCAGGCAATAGCAACTCTCAGATCCTGTGTGGATTGTCTGATGGGCTTGGGGCCAAGAGAAAACTGCACACCCCCTGCCAGAGCAGTAGGAGTAAAACTAGGGGCTTCCAGAAAAATGGAAAGGGAAGAAAAGTAAAGCAGAGCAGAAAGTAGAAAAAGAAGAGAAAGTGCAGACACAGGACCCCACCTAAATTCTGACATAGATTACAAGAGAAAAAGATATAGCAGCATAAAGGAATATTAAAATTTTTTTAGTAAGTACTGAATTAGAAAACTTTAAAACACCCTTTTCACACAAGATTTACTTCTCTTCCAAATCCTATCAAAACAAATTAAGTTTTGCAATTAAACAGACTATCAACAAAAACTATAAACAGATTCATGAAACAGAAAAACCCCAAAACACATTTCTAAAGTTGCTTTGTAAGGTCTAACCACTCAGTCCGTGTTCTCCCCCTCGCTACTCTCCAAAAGGAAAGCAGGAACGATCATCAACAGCAAACAACAGCTGCATTAAAGCAACACTGCCCACTTGTTTCACGCTCAGAAGAAACCCTGCAATTCCTGCTGTTGGTTAGCGAGATCAGACACTTGAAGCCACACTTCCCAAATTACAAGTATCAGAGGGGTAGCCGTGTTAGTCTGGATCTGTAAAAGCAGCAAAGAGTCCTGTGGCACCTTACAGACTAAGAGATGTTTTGCAGCATGAGCTTTCGTGGGTGAAATGACTCCAGTGGAAGACTTCAAAGCAAGAACCCTTAACACACAATTCTATTCAAAGACAGACAAGTCTTGCAGATGCCTTCCTCTCCCTGGTTTCCCCTCTAATACTCCTAATTCCCATAAACCCACCCACTGACCTGGACTACCAATCTCTCACGGTTAGCTCTTACAGCAAAACAGGGCAAAGAAAGCCTACGCAAGCGCTATTCCGCAGCCCCAAGGCTCTTTTCTGCTCCTTCCCACAGAACTAGCTCAAACAGACAGTCAATTGCATCAAAGCAATTCCTCGCCATTTGGGGCATTGGTGCCCCTTAGTCCCTCTGAGGTGATTGGCTGGTTCCTTCTGGCCTGAAATGCCAGGAATCTGACTCAAAGGGCCACAACCTTCCTCTTCTTCTGCTCCTATGAACCAGCCCTCATCTGGGCAAAACGTTGACCGTTTCCTAAGTTAAAACACTGGTGTTTTCCCAACAGGAAAGGGATGGACAATTTCTCTTCTGTGGGAAGATGAGGGAAACCATGCAATCACCTTCTGGAAGGTATATTAAGGAGGGCGGCGGAAGAACCCTCACGGACTAGACTAAGAAAGCAGCTCTTGAACTGACCTTCCAACAATGACAAACTAAAATCTGCAAGAGCAGCTTTTCAACTCAGGGGCCCAATAAGAAGCCGCTACCAATAACTAACCGAAGAGTTACAAATGACTCCAAACCAGACACTCTTAGGACAAACCAAACGTTAACACAAACAACAACGCATTTCTTTGCTGCTTTTCAACAGTGATACTCTCCTCCACCGTTTCTGCCAAAAACATACAAAACCCAAGAGCCAGCGGAATACACATCACAAAACAGTCCCCTGCTAGCTAGGAAACCATCTCACTAACACGAGAAACTTAAAGGAAAAAAAAAGGTGGAAAAATCATTGTCAGAGCTCTGAGCTTTTTTCATACTATAAAAAAGCTTCAGCCAGTGACACCACTTTAGCTAGTTCCTTTCTGTTTTTTCTCACAGCAGGCAATAGCTTTACCAAACCAAAGCCTTAAAAAATTGGGTACAAACTCATAAACATTCCTCTCCATGGAAATCTTTAGTAAAAGACGAAAGATTTATACAAACTGAAGAAAAAGCAGAGTATGTAGAACACGTGGCAGAGGCGCTGCCGGGGCAACCGCCTATGCTCCCAAAAGTCAGGGTGACTACTCTCACAGCCCGCTACACCGCTAGCTTTCAGAGGAAATGGAATTGAACCGATTGACAGCCCGAGTTGGATCATCGGAACCGGGGACACAGGGAGCAAAATTAGCCCCTTGACCAGGGACTGGCTTCGCTGCCCGCAATGCACTGTGGCTATGCAAATAAGATGCTCCGGCCGTCTCCGGCGCTCAAAGGAGTCTTTTCTCTGGGCTGCCTCTGCTCCTTCCCCGGCTGGGCGGAGATTGGGATGCGGCAGCTGCTCTCCTGAGACAGTCCCGCTGATGCCCAGGAGCATGGAGGACGGAGCCCGGACAAGAAGCCAGAGGGCACTTGGCCCACAGCTAAAACCCGGAGCAAACGCACACACTTTGCAAAGTTATGGGTGCCGGGATCTCGGACATGAGATTCTATCTGCCCGCCGGGGTGCCACCCCGCGTTGTACCTGCCGCTTGGTCTGCCTCTGCTGCAAAGTAGCTCGCCTCGCTCAGATCCTTGGGGTTCGCTGAGCTGCAGCTCACCTTGATACACGGGAACAGCTTCAGATCATGGAATATCAGGGTTGGAAGGGACCTCAGGAGGTCATCTAGTCCAACCCAATCCCCAACTAAATCATCCCAGCCAGGGCTTTGTCAAGGCTGACCTTAAAAACCTCTCAGGAAGGAGATTCCACCACCTCCCGAGCACTGGAATTAGATGCTCTAATTCCAGTGCTTCACCACCCTCCTAGTGAAAAAGGATTTTCCTAAGATCCAGCCTAAACCTTCCCCACCGCAACTTGGGACCATTGCTCCTTGTTCTGTCATCTGGTGCCACTGAGAACAGTCTAGATCCATCCTCTTTGGAACCCCCTTTCAGGTAGTTGAAAGCAGCGATCAACTCCCCCCTCATTCTTCTCTTCTGCAGACTAAACAATCCCAGTTCCCTCAGCCTCTCCTCATAAGTCATATCTTCCAGCCCCCTAATCATTTTTGTTGCCCTGTGCTGGACTCTTTTCAGTTTTTCCACATCCTTCTTGCAGTGTGGGGCCCAAAACTGGACACGGTACTCCAGATGGGGCCTCACCAACGTCGAAGAGAAGGGAACGACCACGTCCCTCGATCTGCTGGCAATGCCCCTACGTATACAGTCCAAAATGTCGTTCGCCTTCTTGGCAACAAGGGCACGCTGTCGACTCATATCCAGCTTCTCGTCCACTGTAACCCCTAGGTCCTTTTCTGCAGAACTGCTGCCTAGCCATTCGGTCCCTAGTCTGTAACAGTGAATGGGATTCTTCCGTCCTACGTGCAGGACTACATTAGCTTTTTCCACATCCTCTGTCACTAGGTCGCCTCCTTCATTCAGTAAGGGGCCCACACTTTCCTTGACTTTCTTCCTGTTGCTAACATCCCTGAAGAAACCCTTCTTGTTGTTACTCTTAACATCTCTTGCTAGCTGCAACTCCAAACGTGAGTTGCCGTTCCCGATTTCACTCCTGCGTGCCTGAGCAATATTTTTATACTCCTCCTTGGTCATTTGTCCAATCTTCCACTTCTTCAAACGGCGCTGCCTGCCAGTGCACTCAGCCTCACTTGGCAGGTAACAAAAGGGATCGAGTGTCCGTCCAGTTTCTGGAGAGTGGCTGACAACACCCGACCTTCTGCCCTGAGGAGAAACTGACGTACGACAAGGCAGGGGAGGTCATTCTTGTATGGGACCAACTTCCGGTGGGGGGAGAGGGAGAGAGAGAGAAGCGAAACGCAAGCTGCGCTCTTTCCCCAGCAGCAGGTGGGCCACGTCGCTCTCTGCTGGCCTGGCTGCCCGGGACGGGACTCGGCTACCACTACAGGGCAGGCAAGAGCGGCGGCCCGGGCGGGCAGGGGGAGGGGCCCGAGCGGAGGGGCGGAGCCGCGGGAGCGGGTATGCAGATCTGTGTGCGAGCAGAGCATTGTGGGAGCGGACGCAGGCTGCCAGGCAGGGCCCGACTTTGGCACCGGGAGCTCGGCGTGGAGAAGGGAGGGGCTCTCGGGGACGCGTCAGGGCAGCTGTCGGCAGTGGGGGCCGGTGTGGGTGAGGCCGGCGGTCGGGGGGGCGGCGGTCCGCCCCGTGTGTTGTAAGTGCGGGGTGAGCGAGGGCGGGCGGCGGCCAGGCAGCAGGAATTCATACTTACCTGGCAGAGAAGATATCATGATCACGAAGGTGGTTTTCCCAGAATGAGGTTTATCCATTGCACTGTGGGTGTGCTGACCCCTGCAATTTCCCCAAATGCGGGAAACTTGACTGCATAATTTGTGATAGTGGGGGACTGCATTTGTATTCTCCCCTGGCGATTGGTTGGAACAACAGAAAACCAAAAGTGGGTTGCTTACGCTTAGTGCGCTGCAAAGCAGACTCTAAGGGATGCAATTTTTTTTCTGTGCCTTTGGAAGTGCTCTTTTCTGCAAGCCCTGTACTCTTGAGCACCTTAGTTGTTGTTCTTTCTTTTCCTCGTGATGGGGCAAACAGAGAAAAAGCAAAGCTCAGCTCTAAAACTTTACTCGTGTCTTATAAGGCTCTCTGTGTTCTTGGCTTTTCCTGGTCTTTTGCAGCTGATCTGCTCTCTAGTCTGCTTTTGGGGGGGCTTGGACCGGTGCTGCCTTTGGCTCTAAGGGGAGCTGCCTGCCTGCTCTGCTTCTTTCCCTGCTTGTAGCTTCTTGCCCGGCCCTCCTTCTCGGGCTCTTCCTCCTTTGACGGGAGGACGGCCTGTCCAAAACGCCAGTCCCACCTGGTCCCCTCGTCCAACAGGCAGCCTCGCCCCCTGCCCTGGGGCCGCTTTGGCTTTCGCTGTCTGTTCCTGTCTCTTGGTGGCCACCCTGTCTGTGCTACGGAGACTAGGCTGTCACAACCCCGTGATGGAGGAGGGCTTTCGGTCGCTTTAGGCCCATGCCCCGCTTCTGGCAAACAGGGATACCTAGCTAGGGATACCGCTGGCGAAGCGCCATAGATGGAGCTATCCTCCATGAATTTATCTAGTGCTTTTTTGAACCCTGTTATAGTCTTGGCCTTCGCAACATCCTCTGGAAAAGAGTTCCACAGGTTGACTGTGTGGTGCATGAAGAAAGACTTCCTTTTGTTTGTTTTAAAGCTGCTGACTATTAATTTCATTTGGTGACCCCTAGTTCGTGTGTTATGAGAAGGAGTAAATAACTCTTCCTTATTTACTTTCTCCACGCGGTCATGGTTTTATAGATCTCCCGCATATCCCCCTTTAGTCATCTCTTTTCCAAGATGAAAAATCCCAATCTTATGAATCTCTTCTTAGATGGAAGCTGGTCCATATCCCCTCATCATCTTTGTTGTCCGTTTCTGAATCTTTTCCATTCCCATATATCTTTTTTGAGATTGGGGCGACCGCATCAGCACGCAGTATTCAAGATGTGGGCGTACCATGGATAGATATTGAGCCAGCAGAATGCACATCACAAAACAGTCCCCTGCTAGCTAGGAAACCATCTCACTAACATGAGAATCTTAAAGAAAAAAAACCATTTTCAGAGCTCTGAGCTTTTTTCATATACTATAGAAAAGCTTCAGCCAGTGACACCAGTTCAGGTAGCCCCCTTCTGTTTTTCTCACAGCAGGCAACAGCCTTGCCAAAGCAAAGCCTTAAAAAATTGGGTACAAACTCATAAACATTCCTCTCCACGGAAAAATGCAAAGGGAAATAGGCTGGCCAGGGGTATGAGGACAATGGCCCAGACAAACGGGGAGGGACTTGGTCCAGGGGTGGAGGAAGACAGAAAAAGGGACAGGCATGGGATTGGCTTCCTGTCTTTTTTCCTTTGCTCAGCATTTTACCTGTGACTGTAATGGGGAGACTTGAGAAATACCTGTGACGCCGGCGAGGTAGGTGGCCACCCCAAGAGCACAGAGCTGAGCATTTTCCAGTGGGCTGTTTTCTGTATCCCCAGCGCCTGGCCGTGATCGTATAGTGGTTAGTACTCTGCGCTGTGGCCACAGCAGCCTCGGCTCGAATCCGGGTCACGGCATTGCTTTTTGGTGGGGAGGGGCTATCCTGCAGCACGCCTCGTGCTCAGTCTGATGGCGTCCGTTTGCAAAGAGAGCCATCAGCCGGTCCTTAGTTTCTGCTTGGTAAAGGCAAGTCAGTGGGGTCCATCCGTCAGAAAAAGAGTCCCAGGACTTCTTGCTGGGCGCCAGGGTCCAAAAGCGGCGCATTCCCCCCTGGAAAGGGCTGTGTTTGGAATGTCCGTCCAGTGCGCGTTGAAGGGAAGGATCTGCGTGCCTGGGAAGCTGCGTCCCTCCAGAGGCGCTTGAGAAGCCAAAGGGGCCATGGGTGAGTTTGTGATGAGGTGAGTGTGAAGTGTGGAAGGGGGAGGGTGGCAAGAGGAGGTTTTGAGAGGAAAAAAGGTGCTGCTGAGCTGGTAGGTGAGGGCAAGGTCTCAGGCGGGTGTTGTGTGAGGAGCTGTGTAGGCCCGAAAAGGCGTCGTGCTGGGCAAGGGCAGGTGAGGAGGGCCAGGGCTTTTCCCACGGCTGTTGCTGCGGCCAAAGCCTTTGGGAAGCAGAAGAGGGCCATCTCTCTTTCAACACCTACATCACATCTGGTTTTTAGACACCATCACCCTCATCTAAAGTTTCAGGTTTCCTACAACCCTGTGCCTTCTGAGGTGTTCTAATCTCCCCCCTCACTTATTAGATGGACACTAGGACAGAGGCAGAATAGAGACACTTAGCTTAACGAGAACCTCAAACTCCCGCACGGTGGGCCACAGAGTCAAGCAGCCAGCACTCACAATCGGTACCGGCCTTGTTTGGGTTTTTTTCCCAAACTAGCTCAGCACTCAGGGTGTTGAGCCCTTCTGGAAATCTTGCAAAAGAGTTTGGAGCCTGAATGGGTGTTGAGTTCTTAAGAAAACCATGTTTTTGTTTTGTTTCCCCAAGAAAATTGGGGGAAAAAGATTAATCTAGGGTGAACCTGGATGTTTATTGCTGTTTTCGTTCAGCTCCACTAGGCTGTTTCGAAAGCTGGTCCGTTCCCCATTACAGAGGGTCCAAGCAGAGCGAGTGAAGGAACCCCTGTGCTCAGCATCACAACCTGAGCCCGAGGAAAAGCACTGAAACACGCTTAAATGACGCTTTAGGTTCATCCATCAGAATCACAAGAGCAAGACAAAGACATCTCAAGAGGAAGAGTCCTCGGCTTTCATTTACCCCATCGCAACCCTCTTCACTTCTTCTTCTGCCTACCTAAAGGCTCGTCCAGGAAAATCACTCAACTGATTATAATTTGGGCAGAGAAACCCAGGGAGGGCTTGTGCTCCCCCTCCATGTGAGCGGATAGCATTCTGACTTCGTCTACGGGGTCTCTCAGCTTTGGCTTCCCCAGTTTGTCAACTCGGTGCAGGCAGGAAGCAGGCTCTCCTCGGCTTTGGCAAGCCACTTTCTGTCCAAATTGGGAAACCGGTCCAGTCTCCATTCCCCTGTGAGAACAAGAGCAGAGAGTTCACCAGCTGAACCCAATCTGAGGCATTGAAAAAAATGGAATTATGCGTCCCGTTTCTCCCTCAGGATCACCAGGGAAACACACCAAAATCCCAAGAGGAACAACTCGTCTCTGTTTTATTTACCCCCAACGCAATCCTCTCCGCTTCTTCTGCCTCCCTCGAGGCTCTTCCAGGGACAAAACTCATTGAGCTGATAGGATTTGGGGGATGGAAATGGAAAGAGGGGGTTTGACACCTCCTGAGAGGATGTGGACGCGATAGAACAGCTCTTTCGGTTTTAGAAGCCTCCTAGCCTGGCTCTTTTGTTGTCAATACTGTGCCATCAGGAAGCAGCGAAAGCAGGGTAGGTAGGGCACCCGGTGATGTTGCACTGGCAGGGAAAATGGGCTCGGAAGTAATTTCAGTCCCAAGGGGATCTCTGTGACCGAACCCATCACAGTGGCGTAGTCGAGCAGGATATGTGCACAGCTGATTGCTTTGAGACACTGGTAGTGATTTTTAAGCGTGTTGCCCGGAGGACAGACAAAGTGCTTATTCGGGAAAGGGAAGATGACAACTTTGGTTGCCAAATTGGCTGGGAAAGCTCTGGATATATTCAGTTAAGATGCCTATTGCTGATGCTTCAAACTATGGTCTATTTAAGAAATTGGTTTTGAAACAGTTTCAGATTAGGCCCGAAACCTAGAGGGTTAAATTCACAACTCTTTCAACTCCCAGAGCCCTTCTACAGCACAGATGATTTGTATACACCTTCACCGTGAGCCAAATTGGCAGGTTTCCGGGAGCCCTGTGAGTCCGATGTTGTTTTAGTCTCCCTGCTGATTTATTAGGAGAATAAAAGATGGACACCAGAACTGAGGCAGACTACTGACACCGCATTCTGAGAAAACAATGGTGAACCTCCAACTCCAGCAGTGTGGGCCACATAGACAAGTAACCAGCACCCACAATCTTTACAAGCTTTTTTCCAAAATAACTCATCTTTTGGAAAAATAGGTTGAGCCTTTTTGACAATCTGGCTAAAGATTTTAGCGCCTAACTGGGAGCCTAGTTCTTCTGAAAATCTGGCCCTAGCGGTGGGTGTGAGACCTTCTGAAAATTCTGGCCAATGTGTCTGGAAGCTCCAAGAAGCATCGCAACTTTGAGCATTTACGAGAACAGGATGAACAAAACCTTCCTTCCTTGACCTACAATCACCTTGATTCCAGGTTGAGGTTTCAAGAGAATTGATTTGATTCTTAGATGCAATGCGAAACAAACACCCTCCTGTAGACATTGGAAGAGGGAGGCTGAAATGGATCTGCCACTAAACCACGTTGCCTTTCATCAGTAGCCACCTGAGCAAGAGGGTAACCACTGGCCTAGAGGTGAAAGGCCCATAGCCCATGCTCAGAAGTCTTCAGCGGCTAGATCTTAGGAATGGAAAAGCTTAATGATCTTTCTCCGGGGTGGTTACTTCCAAAGACTTGTATATAGCGCTGGGTGAAAGGTTTTTGGATGAATATTATATTTAGTGAAATATTTTGGTGGACCCAAAATGATTGTTTGGTTTGGTTTCACCAAGAAAAGTGAAAAGCAAAAAAAAAAGATCTTGGGTCAAAGTGCAATGTTGTTCTAATTTAGGTTAGGCTAGGTAAGAAGGAAAAACTAAATTGTTTGCACAAGTGTATTTGTGTAAAAGGGTGCAGAGGCTGGGCTTTAAGGGGCAGATAGCCATATTGTAGTAGTTGGAAGCTTTGCTTTCCCCATGGCCTCCAAAGAGTTTCCAAGCATTCTGAAGGAGGCCAGGAAGTTGCATTCTGCCAGTTGAACTCCAAGCAAGGTAGACTTTTGTTGAAAAGAGTAACTCCCTGACCGGGAATCGAACCCGGGCCATGGCGGTGAAAGCACCAAATCCTAACCACTAGACCACCAGGGAAATTGCATTTGGGGGGTTGGGCTTGACTTTCTAGGCCTACTTTCTGTCCAACTGAGGCCATTTGTTCGTCTTCAAAGGAGGTTAACACAAGCTCTGAGCACTTCGTTTCCTTACGGTTCCCTTCCTATTTTTAGCACTGATATGAAAAAGAAACAGAAAACATATTAAAACAATTTCCAGTATTGTTATACATTGAGGCCACGTCTTTTTTTTTTTTAAACAGTTTTATTGCTATCTTGTTTTACTCTCCATGGGCTTACAGAAATGTACGAGGGATGAATAAGATGTGGTTGGAATCGTCAGCCTTAAGCAATCTCCATCCCAATGAAGAGGGCTGGTGGAGGATTTGAGAAAGAAGCAGTTATCTCAACTACTGAGCGCTGGCGAAGATATAGAAATAAGTAGAGAAGCTCTAGATGGCTGCTCAGGGGGTGGGGGGCAATCAGCTTCTGAAAGATTATTTTTTCCCTCTCTTGCCTGGGCTAGAAGAGACTCAACTCTCTTAGGACCATGGATTTGTCAATGTGTCTTGTCTTCATGATGTACTAAAGGTCCAAGACCGCCTCAGCTGGTTGAGAGGACAAAGAGTGGATTCTGTTATGCTCTGAGACTCTAAGGGAGAGAGTGACGTCGAAGAGTGCAAGATTGAACGCCCAACGTGGGGCTTGAACCCACGACCCTGAGATTAAGAGTCTCATGCTTTACTGACTGAGCTAGTCAGGCTAGGCCTCAAGGGGTCGCAAAGGCACAGACAGTGCAAAAGAAGAGTGAAGGAAGTTTCTTTGCGTGCTGAGATTCGTTTCCTGACATTTGCCTTCTTTCCTGGTTCCTTCGCTCTCCAGCTAGCAAACAGGGCCCGTTCCAAGGCTAGTTAGATGCTGGTGTCTAGACCAGAGAAGTGGGGTTCATCTAGCAGCTGCTCAGAGAAACCTGGGTGGGAGGGTGGAATTTAGGATTCTCCCACCAGGAGGAGGTGCTGTTTCTCAGAAAAAGCTTCTCAGCACCCAAAGAGGGGGCAGAGAAGACAGTTCCCCGCCGGCCGCCAGACACATCTTTTCGCAGGGAATCAGAACCCCCTGGGGTAAAACTCCTCCAAGGATGTGCGGCTCCAGGAATGTCAGAGAAGGGAAGGACTGTTTGCATTAGGAGGTGGGTGCGGGAACCTGCAGGTCCTTAGGTCCCTCCAGCGTCCGATGAAAGCATTTGGGGGGAAGGGGCCGGGATAGACAAAGACAGGAAAGACGGGCTTGCGGCTCCTGTGCAAACACCATGTTGCCAGCGGTCCAAGAGAAGCGGGTGGGGGTTCGAGCATTTTGGCTGCTTCCCAAGGGCACGGAACTCACAACCTGGCAATGCTCAGAGCCCCGTTCCTCGGGAGTTTTCTTTGTGTTGGTCTTGTGATGCTGAGGGAGGAAGCTGAAGCATCATTTGAGTTTGTTTCAGTGCCTTCGGTTGGGCTAAGGTTGTGACCCATTCATATATATAGTATGAACTATATTCACTAACTATACTACAAACGAATAAAGTTAACTACAACTATATAAACCTGAACTATATATACAAGAATTAACGAGAGAAACTACGAGTAGCTAGGGAAGTGGAGGTCAGCTAAGCCGCGCTCCACTGTTCCAACGACCGACACGGGCAGTAAGAAGGAACTGAGGGGTGGGTGGGTCAGCCGGGGTATATATCTGGCGCTATAGCGGCACCACTCCAGGGGGCGCCCAGCCGACGCACCGAGTGTTGCTAGGGTAAAAATCTTCCAACGAATGTGCACACGGCGTGCGCACACCTAACTGGAATGCGTACGAGCAATCACTCGAAGAAGAACTCCTTCTTTCTTGTATATTGCAAAGAAACCTGGTGTTATTTTTCACCAAGGAAGCTGGGAGATGTTTGAACACAAAGTATTGCAGCTTGGGAACAATCCCCCAGAAATGGCATCTTCCACTCCACAAATCAGTAGCAAACAGTTAATATTAGTGTTTGTCTGAGAATAGAGTGAAGGTGAGTGTTTACTCCGACACCTCAGTGAGTGAAACAGACAGAAAGAGCAAGGTTGTTCTGAAAGACAACGGATCTGTCTGGAGGCAAACAGACCTTGAGAATGAGCAAGAGTGTGAAAAGAGGTTCAAATGTGGGTTAGGTGTTAGTTAGGTTGGTCTGACAAATTGCAAGAAAATACCAATGCTCATAGACTGATGCAGACACGGCCTTACAACTCCCCCACTGCCAGCTCCCGATCGGTGTCAGAAGCTCTCCCTTTCCTGCTCCCCAGCCCTCAGCCCCAGGAACCACTGTCCCCTGCTTCCCCCTCTGGCCCCACCAACTTTTCCTCCCATTTCTGGGTTCCTCGACCCAGGGGCCAGACACGGGGTCCTACTCACCGCAATGCTCTCCACGAGGGCTGCTTTGGAGACCTGGGGCTCCAGAGTGTCCAGCCCCTGCTGCTGTGCCAAGAAGCGCAGACGTGGGACAGCATGGAGGAAGCCGAGCTGTTGGGCCCTGTCCTCCACCAACTAGGAGTGGGGGAGAGAGAGAGAGAGATGGTTAGGTGAGGACCTCCACATGGGCGCCAACTTATATGGGCTCCTGGGGCTTTAGCCCCAGGAATATTCACAGTCAGGGGCTCTGCTCCACCAATATTTGGAGCTAGGTTTCTCCCCTGCTTGGAGCTCCCCGCCCCCGCCTCTCACCACCCCCCCGCCGCCGCCGCCAGGGATGGAGCTTCCCCCCCTCCACCCCGGAGCTTCCCTGCCTGAACATAAAGAGTGCGCAGCGCGCGTCTCTCTCCCTTGCTGCTGCTGCTGCCGCCGCCTAAGGGCTACAGCAGAAGAGCAGTGCTAGCTGCTGTAGCACCTCAGGAGGGGAGGGGACCCTGCCGTTTTTGGCAGCCCTCCCCTCCCGCTACCTGGAGGAGACACAAAGGGGACTTCCGGCCAGGAGACGGACATCACTCACCTTAGCAGCTGCTGGGGCTTCTCTGAGTGTTTGCCCTGCAGACAGTCTGCTCCGAGGGAGAGGAGGCTCCCCAAAGTCCTGCCTGGCTTGGTGGGGAGCAGTTCCAGAGCAGCGCCCAGGGACTCCGTGACACCCGGTACCCACCACAGGGGAGGCGAGTGGGCTTTCTGGACCTGAGAGAGACCCTAGGAGCATGTGCAGTGACTGTGGTGCAGAGTGAGTGTGCTGCGGGGAGCGGGGGGAGGAGGGGTCCCTCCCCTGGAGCTTGTGGCTGCCGGTAACGGGGGTGGGGCAGGAGTCCTCTCTGGCCATAGCCCTGGGGCAGCCTGTCTGCATCCCAAGTTCCTTATCCCCAGCCCTGCCCCACCCCAGTCCCTGCACCCCCAGCACCCCAGCCCTGAGCACCCTCCTGCACTGTGAACCCCTCATCCACAGCCCAACCCCAGAGCCCTCACCTGAGGGGAAAAACGTGCAACTTAAATTTGGTGGTCAGTTTGGAGTATCATTTTGTTTAGCATGATACTTGACTATTTTACACCCTTTTAAAGTATATAACTAGTCGTATACAGGTGTTACAAAGTGGGAATGTTCTTTAGATGGTGGGATAAGGGGGTGTGATTGTTGCAGAGCCCTAGAGGGACAGTGTGAGCTGTCTGCACGGAGAATGGCTGCAACCCTGTCTCCTGGTAATTGATGGCCTGGGCCACTCTCCTGCAAGGTGCCAACTGAAGGTGTTGGAGAACAAAGAGATCAGGTGGCCTCCTAATGCCTGGAAAAGAGACAAAGGCCAGAGGAGGGAGTGTCAGTGCCTGTGTGGACTTCTGGGAAGTGCATGGGGTAGAAGGGGATGCTGGGATGCTTTGGAACAACTCCATACAAAGCCAGTCAGGACTCTGGGGGAGCCTCCTCTCTCGGAGCGTACTGTCTCCAGGGCAAGAAGTTTACACCTTCCTGGGTCTGACCTCGGAGCATTCAGCCCTTCCACACCGTGCGCTTTCCGCAGTGAGTCTGCCCAGGCAGGTCCTGGGGCAGCCAGAGGTCCCTGCACCCCAACTCTGCAGTCAGATGTGACTCTCAGCCAGACAGTAAAACAGAAGGTTTATTAGATGATGGGAAACACAGTTTAAACAGAGCTTGTTGGTACAGAAAACAGAACCCCTCTGTCAGGTCCATCTTCGGGGGTGGGGAGCCCAGAACCAAGTTCTGGGTCTCTCCCCATTTCCCCAGCCAGCTCCAAAATGACACTCCCTCCTCTGGCCTCTGTGTCTCTTCCGGACAAGGAGGCCACCTGATCTCTTTGTCCCCAACACCTTCAGTTGGCATCTTGCAGGGGAAACTGAGGCACCCACACAGTATTCAGAGAAAATATTAAGAACATTCCCACTTCATCACAACATGTGCAACAAAATATAATACTGTATATTGAAGTAGGCAAGTGCTGCTTCTGACTTTCCACTTTTAATTGACCCTTGTAATCTTGTGGCACTGACGCGTTGTAGCTTCATTTTATATCGGCTTACAGGGCAGGAGCGGGGGCACCACCATTTTGGGCCCCACCAAAAATTATACAAACCTGCCGCCTATGGCAGGGATGGTGCCTGTAGCCTCTGTTTGCCAGAAGCTGGGAATGGGCGGCAGGGGATGGATCACTTGATGATTCCCTGCTTTGTTCATTCCCTCTGGGGCACCTGGCACTGGCCGCTGTCAGAAGACAGGAGGATACTGGGCTAGATGGACTTTGCGTCTGAGCCAGACTGGCCGTTCTTATGTCTCCCTTGGCGCAGCAGTGACACCCAGTGGGCAGTCAGAGTAATGCACAGAAGGTATTTTCCTTGGCGCAGCAGTGACACCCAGTGGCCAATCAGGGTAACACACAGAGCATGTTTCCTTGGAGCAGCAGTGACACCTCGTGGTCATTCAGGGTAATGCACAGAAGGTGTTTCCCTTGGTACAGCAGTGACACCCAGTGGCCAGGTGGCATAATGCACAGCGTGTGTCTGCCTTCTAGGAGCAGTGACTCCCACGGGCCAGTCACGGTAAGGCACAGAGTGTGTTTCCCACCAATCTGGGTAATGCATAGAGCATATTTCCCATGGAGCAGCAGTGACACCCAGTGGCCAGGTGGCGTAATGCACAGCATGTGTCTGCCTTCTAGGAGCAGTGACTCCCACGGACCAGTCACGGTAAGGCACAGAGTGTGTTTCCCACCAATCTGGGTAATGCAAAGAGCATATTTCCCATGGAGCACCAGTGACACACGGTGACCACCAGGTGTGGCATCAGACTCTTCTCGTTTGGTGGGGGACTGAGGTGGGCTAGACAAAAAAAATTGGAGGGGCTGTGCCCCCATCACCTGGCCCCACCCTTCATGGGGGCCATGCCTCCCATGCCTCTGCTTCTTCTCACTTAAAGGCCAGGCTCATCTCCTCTCCCCCCGGCCAGGGGTTACCGCAATACAACCTTTATTAAAATAAAATAGTAAATAGGGTTTGCTGTCCAAATTTTAGTATTAAATCCAAAGTTCTTAAAGATCCCATCAATAAACCAAAGCCAAAATAAAAAATTGAAACCAAAAACAATGTTTTAATTTAAAACCCAAACACTAACAAAAACTTTGTTTTTAAAAATAAAAACTAACAAATACCATAAATTAATAATTTCAACATTTGATCAAAAAGGTGTGCTACAGCAGGATGATAAAAATAACATAAAATAAATAAGTCTGACCACTAAAACCTCCTATAAAGGAATCGAATCCTTGAATACTGGCCAAATCTGTATAAAATATGCAGAACAATGTCAAAACTGGTGTTGTAGGTCAGCCATTCTAATCCAGCAAATGTCAATTAAATCTCCATTCCAACTTAAAAAACAAAACAACCCAATAAACCAAAACAGTCACAGCCTGAAACAAACCTACACAGAAGCAAAATTAAACCTGTGCCAACATTGGAACAAATGATGTAAATTTCTAATTCTAACTTCTTGTTTCTCCCAGGAGGAAAGTGTTTTGCACCCCAGTAACCAGGCTGTCACTGCTGCTTTCCTTTCACTAAAAAGATTTTTAACCAAATATAATTGCCCTCAGATTTCTCTATGAGAAACTGAAATTGTATCTTTGTACTAATATCTCAAGTGTGCAAGTCTATCCCCTCAGAGCAGCCCCACCCTGAGCCCAGGGGAGACTCCCAACTGGTTTGTGCATTTGTAACCCTGGGGCCTGAAGCTGATGAAAGAAAGGGAAGTGAGCCATCTTGGAGCTTTCCGAAACCACCTGCTGGGAGTAGAGGGGAATTGCCTGATCGACGTCCTGGCTAATTTTCACCTTGTTCTCTGCCAGCAGGCTCAAGAGTGACTTGACCATGGCAGCACCCTATGTACATTTTGGAGCCATTGGGGTGAAATGTGAGTACTTTTGGGGTTGGGACCCACATGAAGAAGGGATGTGGACAAACTGGAGAAAGTGCAGCAGAGGGCAATAAAAATGATTAGGGGGCTGGGGCACATGACTTAAGAGGACCTACAGGCCATATCCTGTATGTTAAGCTAAGGCAAAGTTAGCATATCTATATTGTGACCTTTTACTCAGAAAGGAAAATTGACCTTTATCTTGTTACTCAAATAGAGAAGTACCCACGCCTGTTTAAGACCTTTACTTAGACCAATCGACAATGGAGAATGGCATAAGGGGTTTTTCAGTGTTGTACCCACAGAATTAACAGGTACACCACAAGGGAACTTATGTGCATATGTACATGTCATCAACACGCACAAACATACTAGCCTATGAAGTAAGCATACCCTAATGTTTTGTTGGTAAGGAATGAAATTTGGGCATAGGAGGAAAGATTTCCGGCGCTTGTGCCCTATAAAAGAGGTAACCCACCTCGCTCGAGCACGTCGCTCTATCATTCTGAATTACTTCCTCCACTCTCTCTCTATCTACTATCAGTAGGCTATACTTGTTCTTAAACTTTAAGTTTCAAGGGAACTAGGCTAAGCTTGGTTTCCCTAAGTTTTTATTCTTTGTTTATTAGGTTTTGATTTTAAGTTTAACATAGTCAAATGAACCCTAAGTAAGACTAGCTTTTTCAAAACACTGCATCTTTCACTCAAGAATTGAGAAACCTGAACTGCAAAGCTGGTCTTGTGTCTCTTACCACCAGGTTATCAAGGAAGGGTGTGAGTACATTAACCAAAACTTTGTTGCATATAATGCCATATGTATCTTTTGAATAGCAGTAATGCAACTGTAACTTTATAACTCAATTAAATTAAATAAAATCTAAGCTAATAAATTAAATTTTCATCATATTTTCCAAATTAACATTATTAGTACACCCTAAATCAGACTGCATGGGACAAAGAGTTGGAGTGCAGGGGGATGAGAGCACTGGCTAGGGGGTGCAGGCTTTGCGGTGGGGTTGGAATGAGAGGTTCAGGGTGCAGTAGAGGGCTCAACGTTAGGGCAGAGAATTGGGCTGTGAGGGCTCTGGAACAAGGCCAGGAAAAAGAGAATTGAGGCATGCAGGGCCATCCTTAGGATTTATGGTGCCCTAGGCGAGATTATGAAACTGGTGCCCCTGTGCCTGATCTGCTCTTAGCAACACAAATATAAGCATACAGTATTGGAAAACTTGCCACATTCATGTTATTAAAACCAGTTTAACTTAATTAAGCACACTGTAATGCTGATGCACTAGCACTAAAGAAGTAGCACTATAGAAAAAATTCTGATTTGACAGAATGATGCAAATAATATAATTTTTTTAATTTGTCAAAATTTTATTGGAAATTTATATGAAGAGGTATTGAAACAAAGATTTGTTTTTAATTAAAAGCAATCTTTCTGGCTTTTTTGGCTGCAAAATCAGTTTAATAAGCTGGGTTTCCAAACAGTGGGAAAATATAACCCTAGTTTTACTGCTAGGTAAAGCACAAAGTGACCAAAATGAAGTCAGCACAGAATCATCTCATCTAGATTAAGGTAGCATAGAAATGTTACAGAAGTCCTATTGTGCCTTATTTTGTTTGGAAAGACATTAGCAATAGCAGCACATTCACATGATAAAATACATGATAAATCACTGCCTTTAAAGTTCCATCAAAAACTGACATTTTCACAGCTCTAGCATGATCTGCTGTACAGATTCTTCACAAGGAAGTGTCCCTGGCCTTTTTAACTCATATTAACTATGTATTTACTTTATGAAAGTTGGAGAAAACATTGTGAAAACGTAAAACATTGGCTGCCCAACTTCTGGGCTGGCAAAAGCTATACTGACTCACAGGAAAAAAAAATGCAGGAGAATCTTACTACAACATATGGTCAGTCTATACCAGGAGTCGGCAACCTTTCAGAAGTGGTGTGCCAAGTTCACTGTAATTTAAGGTTTCTCGTGCGGTAATACATTTTAACGTTTGTAGAAGGTCTCTCTCTATCTCTATATTATATAAATAAACTATTGTTATTATCTGAGGTCCCGGCCACCAGTCCTGCTCAGGCCACTGCCAGCTGAGTAAATGAAACCCCAGACCCGCTCAGCCCGCTGCTGGTCTGGGGTTCTGACCACCGACTCCTGCCAGCCAGGATCCCGGCCGCCAACCCCCCTCAGCCCGCTACCAGCCTGGGATTCTGCTCACCCAGGCTGGCAGGAGGCAGAGTGGGGCCGGCGGCTGGGCTCCTGACTGGCAAGGGGCCGGCAGCTGGAACCCCGGAGTAGCAGTAGGCTGAGTGCAGCTGGCACCCCAGACTGGCAGCAGACTGAGCCACTCAACCCCCCACCGGCCCTGCTCAGCCCGCCACCAGCCCACTCAGCCCGCTGCCGGCTGAGTGAATGGAACCCCAGGCTGACAGCAGGTTGAGTGGTTCAGCCGGCCTGCTCAGCCCCGCTGCCAGCCTGGGGTTCCTTGGGGGTCCCCAGGCCAGCAGCAGGTGCTGAGTGGGGTCGGCGGCCGGTATCCCAGCTGGCAATAGGGCAGCAGCCAGGACCCCAGAGCAGTGATGGGCTGAGCCACTCAGCCTGCCGCTGCGAACCATCAAAAATCATCTCACCTGCCACCTTTGGCGCGTGTGCCGTAGGTTGCCGACCCCTGCTTTATACTCTAGTAAGGAGATGAGCATATTACAGTTGTTGGAGGGCTCTTATCAGGAGTAACAGGCTATAGGAAAGTCAGTCAACATTTTTTGTTTCGCTGATGAAAACTGGCCCACTCCCTGCCTCAAACCAAACCTGTCACTAATAATTGCCAACAACTTAATTTTCTGTTTTTGGCTAAGATATTGATTTTTTTTCTTTAAATATTGAAATTGGATTCAGGATTGTTAGCAAGAATTTTTGGCAAACAAAGTTGTTAAATGACAATCTAAATGGCAACACAGTACTGCTTTCATGCTTGGCTCACCCCCAAGCCTGCTGGTCCAACAGCTGCAGTAGACCCCAAAATCCACCTCTTGGGGTGCAGAGTGGCAACAGCAGCAGCAAACCCTCAGGTCCAATCACACGCCAATGGGCACCACCACCAGCCTTACGGACCATGGTGAAGTTAGCACAACATCTGATCTCAGGGACAGGTCACCCATGGAGCCACAGCAGCTCATCCTGCCCTGTGCAGCTCCCCCCGGATGAGATGGATCGCTGGCAGCTGCCAGCCCGGGGGAGAGGCGCTCCCCAGCTAGGTTGACCAGATCCAGATGTCCTGATTTTATAGGGCCAGTCCCGATATTTGGGGCTTTGTCTTAGATAGGCACCAATTACCCCCACCTAGAGTGACCAGACAGCAAGTGTGAAAAATCAAGACAGGGGGTGGGGGTGGGGGGTAAAAGGAGCCTATATAAGAAAAAGACCCCAAAATTGGGCCTGGCCCTATAAAATAGGGATATCTGCTCACCCTACCCCAACCCCCTGTCCTGATTTTTCACACATCTGGCTAACCCCAGCCCAGCCCTGTGTGACATTCCAATCCTGGCGGAGGAAGTGAGTTACTTTCACTTTCATTCCTCAGCAGGTAGCCAGCCTCCCCCCACCTACCCCCCAGCACCTCACCCAACCCAGCCCTGACAGAGGGGAGGGAGGAGAGAGAGAGAGAGGGATGCTCCTGGGAAGGAGGGAGAAAGGAGGGGTGCTCCATGGGGCAGGGGGGGAGAAGAATGGATGTTATGGGGGACAACAAAGGATACTGGTTCCAGAGCCGCAGAGCCTGCCTCACCTCACCTCAGCCGGGGGGGAAGAGTCACACTCACAGGTGAGCTCCCTCCCCAACCCCGCCCCCCCCCCCTTCCCAGAGACCCCAGCAGCCAATCCCCTCCCTCAGACTGTGCTACATTCGGCTCTCTCTAGGACCCAGCAGCCTGCTCTTACATGCTCCACTGCTTCCCATCTGTCCGGGCTCCCAGCAGAGCTGTGCCCCCAGACCTAGTGGTGCCCTACGTGGCTGCCTATGGCTAAGATCGGACCTGGAGACATGAGAGAGAGATCAGGCTAGAGCAGAAAATGGTTGGGGGCAGGGTGAAGGGTTTGAAATGCAAGGAGAAGAAAAAATCTTCCTCCTGCTCCCTCTCATCAGAGCATCTAAAAACCAGGTGAGAGATACCTCTCCCCCACTGCAACATCAACTCTGGTGGGCTTGGGCTGAGGAAGGAACTTCTCTCCCCAGCAGCTCCAGCACGCCTAGGCTGGGACATAGACACCTCCCCCCAAAAATCGGGTGTGCCTGTTCTGGGACAGGGGAGGGGCTCCTCTCCTCTCCATTGGGGACATGGCGGGATGAGAGATGTGACAGGGCTTTACGGGAAATCATTATTTGCCTGATTCATGTGCCAGTCCTAGTCCTTGCTGACCCAACAGACTGTTTATCCTGCATGCTGATGCCAGTTTGGAGGGTCTGGGAGCAGTCTCCTACCAGGAAGTGGAAGGCAAATGTAAATCTGTGGCCTGTGCCAGCTGAGGACTGTCCGATAGCAAAACTCGCTATCCCATCCACCAGCTGCAGTTCTTGGCCTTGAAATGGGCCATCACTGAGAAATATCCAGACTACTTGTCTGGTGCTCAGTTTCAGGTATGGACAGAGAACAATCCACTGACTTCTGTGTTAACAAGGGCTAAGCTGGATGCTACAGGGCAGAGATGGGTGGCTACTTTTGCTAGCAATAACATCAGCATTCAATACCAGTGAGCTGGTATAATAGGGAGTGTGATTTATCAGGATCACCAATTCTTGGCTGGGGGGAGGATGTAAGCAGGGTCAGAATGAACTCTACCCTGCCATCTGTTGGTGATGTGTTGTAAAGGCCTTTTGTTGCTGATGTGCATGGTCACACCCACCCCGCATTGCATGATGGGGGTGCTTGTCCAAATGGTGATTTTGGCTGCTGTGCGTTCCCCAAACTCTTTCTTAATAGAGCAGGAGTAATAAAGTGTAGTAATCCTAGTCATATGAATCAAAAACAGTAGAACGGTAATTAGCAGTTCATGATTTCGGGACTCACCCGAACCTACATAAAAATCGTTTAGACAAGGGACATTGGTTCCAAAGAATAGCAATTTAAGAGAGATTGAAAATAAATATATGTGTTTAACTTCAGGAGATTCTTCTGAACTCTCTAAATGCACATTTTATGGTTTTCTTCTCTCTTTAGTTGAAAAATAGAATTAATTATTATCCCAATACAAATAATGCTGTTAAAGCATACACTTAAAATGTTAGACAGATAAGTAAAAAATTGAGTTATACTGAAGGAGGTAGAACACTGATGCTACTTAAAAGCTTAAATTTGTAGGAATATAGTTCGGAAAGAGAACCTAGCAGAAAAGTTTTGCTGGTAGTGTTAGCAGAGCGAGATTGTTAGTCACAGGTCAGTGGGTGGGTTTATGCAAATACTGGACTCTTGGACCGGGGGGCACACGACTTCTGTGGCACACGCACCACCTCTGCAACTAACCTTTGCTACCTCACTCCCTAACAACACACCTTTTACCTCTCAGGACCAAAATACACCGTGAAAGAGATCTAATGGCATAAGCTTAGGGTGAGCAACTGCAGCACTCACAACAATTTGAAGAGATTCAAAACCGCCTCTGCCTCTGTCTCTGTCTTTCCACACCAGGGACAGCAGAAAGGACATCAGCAGCACCTGCGAGAGACCAACAAACATCCATTTCTACCTGCCCCCATGCGCTGCCGTTAGGAACCCATACCCCTTAATGGTGAGTACTTTTCAGGCGAGGGTGACGCTCTCAGGCCTCAAATGCCAGGTACAGTTACTCTGTCCTTGAACCAAAATCAACAGGAAAATACACTGGGTTACTCCTGCCCCAATAACAAAGAGACTGGGGATCCCGCAGCAGCTGAAATGACCGTTTGGACAAGCACTCCCATCATGCAATCCGGGGTGGGTGTAACCATGCAAATGACATCAGCCCCAAAAGGCCTTGACGACAGATCACCAACAGATGGCAGGGTAGACTTCATACTGACCCTGCTTCAACTAGATTGTGGCAAAGATTCCAAAACACCGAACGTTAAAACTCACCTAATGCGGGTCAATCCGTCCTCATCGTCGTAACCGCTCGTTATACTCCACACCCGAACGTAGCCCTCATATGGACAACATACCTTCCTAACTCAGTGTCTGTACGTTAACCTTTTACCCCCAGTCAGGGCTATTGCAGATTATGTATTCCTTATGCCACCCCATTTTAAACCGAACTTTGCACCCCTTGGGTAAGCTGTACGTTGTTCCCTGAGCACCAGAAACTTCTATGCCGAAACTCTGTACCGTACACTTTTTTTTTCTTTGAACCTCATCTTAATAAAATGCTGACTTTTGTTCGAGATCCCGGCTCCTCTTCCTTTGCAAGGCGTGTGCGTTCGCTCCGTGTTTTAGTCTGCTAATATGGCGGGGGGCGATTGAGCCAGAGGTGCTTGCCTGCTGCAGACACGGATCCAAGGCTGAACCTCGTCCCCCAGAAGCGTAACTGAAAACAGTTTAAGAAGTGCTCCCGTCTCCGGCACTCAGCTACCCAGCTCCCAATGGGGTCCAAACCCCAAATAGATCCTTTTTACCCTGTAGAAGCTAGCTGTAAAATCCTGTGACCAGGGCAGCTGCCTAGCAGCCTGCGCATCCTGCCTGCCAGAGTGAGGGCGTGTAAGGCACTAATCCGGATAGTGGTAGCTAGGTGGCAGGGGGAGAGTGTGAAGAAGCAGCAGAGTGGCGGCAGCGGGAGCCGTGCTGGGCCCATAACCCAGAGGTCAATGGATCGAAACCATCCTCTGCTACGCGTTGCGCTTGTTCCTTTTCCCTCTGGGCCTTCAAAGCGAGCCGGTGACCAGCAGAGCCCCAAGAGCCTAGGCCATGAGGCAAGAGGTGGCTGAGGCGAAGCGGCGGCCTGCCAGGGAGCTCTCTGGCTGCCTGGGCTGAAGGCAAGAGGCAGGCCTGGGCGTGGCGAGGGCCTCCTGTCCTGGACTGAGGCTGCAGTGGCTTCCTGGTCCCCTTTTCCCACCCACACCGGCAGGCGGCTGCTGCGGGAGAACACGAGGGAGGCTCTGGGGGCGCTAGGCAGCACTGTGTGTGTGGCTGTCAGGGAAAGAGCCGAAGCTCCCGACTCGACCTGCCATTGACTCGCGTGGCTCTGCGCGCCGTCAGCCGGGGCGGGCCAGGCCACGGACGTGACTCAGGCTTGGGGCCGCATGGCCGTGCTTTCCTGACGAGGCATGAGGCAGGCCAAGAGCTTTGCACAGCGTACAGGGAAGTGGGAGGGAGGCGTCTTTGAGTCCGGCGTGTCCTCCTCCGCTTCTCCCTTGCCGCTTGGGCGGAGGCGGGAAGGGAGCGAAATGTTCCCGGCTGAAAGTTTTTGTGCTCGGCTTTGAGGATTAAGCCTGAGCCTCCGGCACGACTGCTGGCAGATGGGCTTTCTGAATGGCATCCAGCCTGCTCTTTGGACCACCAGCTGAAAGCACTGAGGCCAAGAGGCAGCAAAAACGGGATCTTTGAAGGCTCCCCCCACAAGCCTCAGGGAAGCAAGGAAGTAGCACGGGCTTAGCGTCCATCCCCTGGGTGGGCTCAAACCACCATCCTTTCGGTTAACAGCCGAACACGCTGACCCATTGCGCCACAGAGACGTGGAGGGAGCAAGGCTGTATTGAGCACAAAAGCCGGGAATCAGCTCAGGGGTACGGTATAGCACATGCATGCAGTGGTTAGCCAAGCAACAGCAAGGAACTGGACTGCTATGGAAGGAAAGTTTCTGTGGGAAGGAACCGAAAAGAGCACGGGGGCTGTGGTACAGCACTCGCAATACACTTTCTTTGGCCTGTTTTGCTGGAAGAGTTTAGCAGAGCGAGATTGTTAGGTCTTCAGGTCAGTGGGTGGGTTTATGCAAAATACTCGACTCTTGGACGGGAGCGGGGGAGCATACGACTTCTGTGGCACATGCACCACCTCTGCAACTAATGTTTGCTACCTCACTCCCTAACAACACACCTTTTACCTCTCAGGACCAAAACACACCGTGAAAGAGATCTAACGGCATAAGCTTAGGGTGAGCAACTGCAGCACTCACAACAATTTGAAGAGATTCAAAACCGCCTCTGCCTCTGCCTCTGCCTCTCCACACCAGGGACAGCAGAAAGGACATCAGCAGCATCTGCAAGAGACCAACAAACATCCATTTCTACCTCCCTCCACACGCTGCTGTTAGGAACCCATACCCCTTAATGGTGAGTACTTTTCAGGCGAGGGTGACGCTCTCAGGCCTCAAATGCCAGGTACAGTTACTCTGTCCTTGAACCAAAATCAACAGGAAAATACACTGGGTTACTCCTGCCCCAATAACAAAGAGACTGGGGATCCCGCAGCAGCTGAAATGACCGTTTGGACAAGCACTCCCATCATGCAATCCGGGGTGGGTGTAACCATGCAAATGACATCAGCCCCAAAAGGCCTTGACGACAGATCACCAACAGATGGCAGGGTAGACTACATACTGACCCTGCTTCAACTAGATTGTGGCAAAGATTCCAAAACACCGAACGTTAAAACTCACCTAACGCGGGTCAATCCGTCCTCATCGTCGTAACCGCTCGTTATACTCCACACCCGAACGTAGCCCTCATATGGACAACATACCTTCCTAACTCAGTGTCTGTACGTTAACCTTTTACCCCCAGTCAGGGCTATTGCAGATTATGTATTCCTTATGCCACCCCATTTTAAACCGAACTTTGCACCCCTTGGGTAAGCTGTACGTTGTTCCCTCAGCACCAGAAACTTCTATGCCGAAAACTCTGTACCGTACACTTTTTTTTTCTTTGAACCTCATCTTAATAAAATGCTGACTTTTGTTTGAGATCCCGGCTCCTCTTCCTTTGCAAGGCGTGTGCGTTCGCTCCGCGTTTTAGTCTGCTAATATGGCAGCAGGGGGAGTGTGTGAAGAAGCAGCAGAGTGGCGCAGCGGGAGCGTGCTGGGCCCATAACCCAGAGGTTGATGGATCGAAACCGTCCTCTGCTATGCTGTGCGCTTGTTCCTCTTTTTCCCTCTGGGCCTTCTAGCGAGCCATTGATGGTGACCAGCAGAGCCCCAAGAGCCTAGGCCATGAGGCAAGAGGTGGGGTGGGGGTTGTCGGGTTTGGATGTAGGCTGAGGCGATAGCAGGGCGGCCTGCCAGGGAGCTCATCTGGCTTGCCTGGGCTGAGGGCAAGAGGCACGGCCTGGGCGTGGTGAGGGCCTCCATCCTGGAATGAGGCAGCAGTGCTTCCAGGTGGCCCCTTTTCCCACCCACAGCGTCAGGCGGATGCTGCGGGAGAACACGAGGGAGGCCTCTGGGGGCGCTAGGCAGCGCTGTGTGTGTGGCTGTCAGGGGGAAAGAGCCGATGCTCCCGACTCGACCTGCCATTGACTCGCGTGGCTTTCTGCGCGCCGTCAGCCGGGGCGGGGCGGGCCAGGCCGCGGACGTGACTCAGAACTTGGGCCCGCATGGCTGTGCTTTCCTGACGAGGCATGAGGCAGGCGCAAGAGCTTTGGCACAGCGTAAAGGGAAGTGGGAGGGAGGTGTCTTTGAGCCGGACTGTCTCCTCCGCTTCTCCCTTGCCGCTTTGGGCGGAGGCGGGAAGGGAGCGAAATGTTCCCGGCTGAAAGTTTTTGGGTGCTCGGCTTTGAGGATTAAGCCTGAGCCTCCGGCACGGCTGCTGGCAGATGGGTTTCTGAATGGCATCCAGCCCGCTCTTTGGACCACCAGCTGAAAGCACTGAGGCCAAGAGGCAGCAAAATGGGATCTTTGAGGCTCCCCCCACAGGCCTCGGGGAAGCAAGGAAGTAGCACGGGCTTAGCGTCGTCCCTGGGTGGGCTCGAACCACCATCCTTTCGGTTAACAGCCGAACGCGCTGACCCATTGCGCCACAGAGACGTGGAGGGGCAAGACTGTATTGAGCACAAAAGCCGGGAATCAGCTCAGGGTACGGTATAGCACATGCATGCAGTGGTTAGCCAAGCAACAGCAAGGAACTGGACTG